>NC_139573.1:58427937-58627937 GCF_965112155.1 Podarcis liolepis
TGAACTCGATAAATACTTCTGGTGCATTAATGTGCCGGCTGCCTATAAATTCTGGTGCTTGGCTGCAGCACTTCCAGTGGCATAAGCAAACTCTGGTGCAACTGGTAAGCATCTTATTCTTTTTTAAAATCCCCCCCCCACAAAGTTTTAAAGCTGGGGGTTTTGGGGGTTTTTTTTTTATATATTTTTGGGGGGGTCTTCTTCTTTCCATTCCAGGCGTGAATATCCTGTAAAGGAAATCCCAGAAGGAGAAATTAGAAAGCAGCTCTCTAGTTCTCAGCCGGTCTCAGCTTCCACTGAGGCACCTCAAGTTAGGCATCCAATATCTTTGTTCCAACCTGTCCTTACCTATGCTTTGAAAATCCAAACAGGAGAGCTGCCTCCATTGCCTAGGGAATATATGTACAGTGGTACTTCAGGTTAAGAACTTAATGCGTTCTGGAGGACCGTTCTTAACATGAAACTGTTCTTAACCTGAAGCACCACTTTAGCTAATGGGGCCACCGGAGCATGATTTCTGTTCTCATCCTGAAGCAAAGTTCTTAACCTGAGGTACTATTTCTGGGTTAGCGGAGTCTGTAACCTGAAGCGTCTGTAAGCTGAAGTGTATTTAGAGAGGCGGAAGAGGGACAGCAGCAATTGGGAGGGGAATGCCCTTTGGACAAGAGGGAATTGAGACAGCTGGTTCACAGCCTGCATTAAGCCGTGCTAAGTGCTTAAAAAAGTAAAGTAAAGGACAGTTAAGTCCAGTCGCAGATGACTCTGGGGTTGCGGCGCTCATCTCGCTTTACAGGCCGAAGGAGCTGACGTTTGTCCGCAGTTTTTCCGGGTCATGTTGCCAGCATGACTAAGCCGCTGGGACCGAGCAACGGGAGCTCACCCCACCGCGGGGATTTGAACCACTGACTGGCAAGCCCAAGAGGCTCAGTGGTTTAGACCACAGCGCCACCCGCATCCCTATGCTAAGTGCTTAGTTGTGAGTAATTCCTCCTGGCTAGATGTGTCTGTGTCTGGACTGTTTGGGTATTTTCCAGCACCTTGGCAGCAATCAGAGGGTGTGGTCCCCACCCCCTATAGACCCCCCTTTTTTCTTTTGCAAACTGGCTGATTCCCTCTCCCTTTCAAATGTATATATTTTCTAGCTTCCTTTTACACAGCAGTCTCTTTAACCCTGGCAAGTGTTTGTGTGGCCACCTGCAAATGGGGACCTTTCTGTTAGGTTTCCTATCTAGAAATGTATACGATGGGAAAGGGAGCTGGTTGCAGTGGCGCTTTATGGCTGCATTGCAAATGAAGAGAGCCAAGTAGGGACAGGAGAGCAAGACAGTTTCTGCCTAAACTGCACTTCCCCAAGTGATTTCTGGACCAAAATGCAACTATCTTTCAAAATTGGCACTTCTCTGAGTTTTGCGGTGCGATTCTCCAATCCTTGAAAATGTTACAAAAATGCATCTATCTATCGGGGTGGGTGAGAGGAGAGAGTATCAGGGGGCATAGCTTGCAAAAAACATACATGTTAGGCACAGCTGCATATGTGACAATTAGGGAAATGGCACACTAAAAGGATGACTAATTTTCATGAGGACTCTTTAAAATAAAAAGTGCAGATTGGTGTGGAGAACAGATTGGGGCAAAAGAAAAATTGAGAGAAATTGAAACTGACAAATCAATCCTCTGTCCCTGCTTTGTCAGGAGGTTGTCTCTTGCCAGCTCTGCCGCTCCAGCTACCTACCTCCCAGGACTAGTAAACCCAGCATTGGAGACAGCAATGCTTCTGAATACCAGTTGCTGGAAATTGCAGGAGGGGAGAGAGCTCTAGTGCTCATGTTCTCCTTGCAGGATTCCCATCTGTTTGGCCACTGTGAGGATAGGATGCTGCACTAGATGGATCCAGCCAATGGCATTGCCGGGTTTCTGGTGCTCATGGAGCAGAGTGACCTGAACTTCCTCTGGGATGGCCCCTACCTAGCATTGTGTTTGTGCAATTTCTCCAATGTGGTGACTTTGCCCTTATCCTTCTAATCTGATGTGAGGTTCTCTCCCCAGGGAGCAGCTCAACCACTTTTCATGATGGCTTCAGACCACCAAGCATCAAAACAGCAGCAAGCCAGTTCCAAGGTCAGTAAGGGGCAGGCCAGGAAGCCCAGAGGGCTTGCAGCCCTGCAGAGGCTCTCCCTGGAAAGAACTCAACTGGGTGGGAAATTCCACTGCAGATCCAGAATCTTGCGGGGCAGCAGGAAGCAGTGACAAGAATAGATTTTGGTCCAATCTTACATTTTATCAATAAAATGAGAACCTTTATAACAGGGGAGATCTTTCCTGTAAACAAAGGAGGTGTAAGATCAACAAAGAGTATTATAGCTCCTCAAAGACTAATGAATGCATCATGGCACAAGCTTTTGTGGACGTTTGTGTATAGAAGTGTTAAGTTGCTCAGAAGGCAAGCTGAATGCAAAATCATTAGCCCACCATTTCTACCCTGACTAGGAGAAAGGTAATCTCCATCTTGCTGGCTTCTGTGCAGAAAGAGAAAAGCAAGCCTGGCCGCCTTCCCCATCAGCACCACACAGAAAAAGGCAGGAAGCACAGGAGCTCCAGCAGGGAGCTTGGGCATCCTTGACATAAGTGGGCTTCTTAACTGCATGTGTGGGCTGGTAGGGAGGACTCTCCAGAGTTTCAGACAGAAGGACATTCCCAGCCCTACCTGGAAATGCCAAGGATTGAACTTGGGGACCTACTGCATTCAAAGCAGATGCTCTGCCTCTGAGCAGAGTAGCACTGAGAAACCACGGAAGGATTTTCTGGGAGCTTGAGTGTGGTCTGGACTAGCTCATGAGGTCTTGGACTTGGCTGGACCCTGCCCCAAGCAGAGCCACAGTGGGTGGTGTTGGTTCCTCCTGCGCCCCCATCAATTCTCATTTATTGCTCCTATGTGTAACCTGTGGGACAGGGGGTTGGTCTGTAAAAGGCAGCAAGTTGGTTATAAGCAAGGACCAGGGCAGGATTCATGAATACATCTCAAACTTCTACTCTGTGCAGCTTTTGCATCACTGAGGTTCCTCTTTAGCCCTACAGGAAGCAGGATCACATGTGCCTGTTCAAGCTTCAAAGATGCTTCAAAGCATCCTGCCAACTTTTTACACACACAAAATGAACCAGAAAGTGGACAGAGCAGGGCAATGGAAAGGTGGTGGAACAGGGATCCACCCTTGCCCCCCTCCCCATATTGGGCCAAAATACAACAGAAGTTGCCAGGGACCCAAGCTTTGCAAAGTTCCCGAATGCCTCTCCTACCTCCCAGCCCTCCTGCCAGGGTCACAGGAAGTGTCCACACAAAGACAAACCCTGAAATGAGCTTGTTAATGCTGGAACTGGTTTCAGTAACAAAGCCATGTTACTTGGCCTTTTGCAGCAAAAAAGTCCAAGAGATCTGAGGCATCTAAGGGCCAATTTTCAGGAAACCTGTTTGTGTTTCAGTTCTCACTGGTCATCTTTTTTTACTCTCTGCTGTTGTGGTGGGCAGGAGGGGAGGCCTTGGGTCTATTATTTATTGCATTTATATCCCACATTTTTCTCTAGGGAGCTCAAGGTGACTTACATGGTTCTTTCTCTCCTCACTTAATCCCCACAACAGCCCTGTGAGACAATGGCTGCCCCATGAGCTTTATGGCTGAGCTTTATGGATTTGAACCCTGGTCTCCCAGGCCCAACACTCTGACCTCTAGGCCACCCTTGCTCTCTCCCAGTGAGCCTGGTAGATGTTATGTATCTACCCTTGCTTTCCCTTTGGCCTGCTCCTCCTCCAGGCACTAGCATTCCCATCTTTTAGCTGGAACCTCAGTGGATGGTACAATCCATGGAGGTCTTGGGCCAAAACTGGATAACTAGGTAGGCTAGGGAGGAAATTAGGCCTGTCAAAAGAATGTTACAGCATTGCTTGTAAAGTCCTGTTTCCGCCTGTGAACAGCCCAGGGAGGTCCATGAAGTAGGTACCCACCACCTCCTGCTGCCATCCCAGTATCTGCTTCTCAGCAGGAGGCTGTTCTGAAGGTGCCACTGGAAATCATGTCCTCGGTACATATTTCCACCTCTTTTGAAGTGTAAGTATTCTAACCCCTTCACCTGACCTGCTCCACTTGCTCCCTGCTCCAGGACTGAAAGGGAAATCTGAAAGAGGGAAGTTTATAGGAAAGTTCACTGACTTGATGAAACCTGAATGCAGGCAAAATTCCTGGTGGATCCACTGGCAGAGGAAGAGGAGTGTGGAGGGAGCGCACCGCCGCTGGCAGCGCAATCCTGGTGGGGTGCCATCGCAGCTGCCCCCCCCGCCTGTGCTGGGTGCCACGCCCCCCACAGGTGGTGCACCACACCCCCAGGACGCGCGCCAGCCCCGCCCCCACCTGCTTTCCGCCACTGGGTGGATCATGACATTTGTAGCTCAGAGGTAGAGTATCTGCTTTGCATGCAGAACATCCCAGCTTCAGTCTTCAGGTAGAGCTTGAAGAGACCCTCCCTGAAACCCTGGAGGGCCACTGGCAGTCAGTGAAGACAGTACAGTACTGAGAAGTGGCCTAGCCGGGGGGGCTGGGGGGTTCTGGGTGCCCCCATGGCAGGCGGGGCAGGAGCACAGGGAAGGTGCCCCCATGGCAGGTGAGGCAGGAGCACTGGGAAGATACGCCCAGTCAGGGGTGGCACCCCCTTCCCCTTGTGGCCAGCGAAGGGGCGCCCCTTGGCAGGCCAAGAGGCGGGGGGGGGGGAGGCACAGCCACTGCAACTACCTCCCCCCAGGGCGTGACCTGGGACAGAAACAGTGGACAGCAGGAGAGGTGATGGAGGCCTCTCCGCTCCTCTCCTCCGCTGGCCTCAGCATGTGATTGCACCCCCCATGCTGCATTGCGAGGCTGCAATCAGAAAGTCACAAAGGCGCACAGGGCTGCCAGGCACATGCCCTTCAAATCAGTCCAATCAGACTAATTGCAAGCAGCTGCTCCCTCTGTGCCCCACCCCCTGCCACTTTGTGCGCCTGCCCCGGGCAGCAGTAGCATACGCTCTGCCATTGGTCCTGAGCTAGCTGGACCAGCGGCCCAATGCCATATAAGGGAGCTTCCAATGTTCATACCCAGACACAGCTGTTTCCTCATCTGTACGTTCGGCTAGCCACACCATGAAGACTGCACCAACCTGTCCTCCTCTGTTCCTGCCTTCTCTGCCTATTTGGAGGCAGCTTCCCCTCCAGATATTTGGATTGCAGCTTTCACCAGCCACCCAGCATCAAAAGGCTCTGGGTAGGCAACCTGAGTAGGGTACCAGGAGTCTGTCTGTCTCTCTTTCTCGGGTTCCAGATTGTCGTCTTCGAGCAGGAGAATTTCCAGGGTCGCTGCCATGAGCTGAATGCGGCTTGTCCCAATTTGAAGGAGGTTGGGCTAGAGAAAGTGGGCTCCATCCTGGTGCATTCAGGCCCGTAAGTCTCCCCCTGTGCGAACAGGGGTCAGGAAAGATGCAAGGGCAAGCTTCTGTGCCAAGGTGGGGTTGGGTCACACAGCTAGAAGGAGCTTCGTTTTTGACACTGCACAATTTCATGCAAGTGTCTTGTTTGTCCTTCAAAGGGCAAAATGAGGAGAACCTCCTGCCTCTTCAGATAATTATCTCAGATAGCCTCTGAGGTGCATCATGCTCCAACATGACTGTCATTTCAGTGATGAGCAAATATGACACTCTTAGCCCTTTGTGGGAGAGGGAATGATGTATTTGGAGGAATGAGATTCCTTCAGCTCCAACTTTCATTTTAATTTTATTTCAGCAATTTTTGTTAGGGTGAGGTTTTGGGTTTGAGTTTATGAATGTATGGATCATTTGAGCAAGTTTGGGGTTATTCTGGGTTTAAGGCTGTTTATTTCCTGTTAGGTGAAGAATAGGTTGCAAATAGCAGAAGTAAATAAATAATTGAATTAAAATGTTGGAATAGTTCCCCTCCTCTACACCAGAGGCATACACCAGAGATTTTCTTCTAAATCTGAAGTGAGGACAGATAATTTATCTGTACAGTGGTACCTCGGGTTAAGAATTTAATTCGTCCTGGAGGTCCGTTCTTAACCTGAAACTGTTCTTAACCTGAGGTGCCATTTTAGCTAATGGGGCCTCCCACTGCCACTGTGCTGCCGCTGCACAATTTCTGTTCTCATCCTGAAGCAAAGTTCTTAACCCGAGGTACTATTTCTGGGTTAGCGGAGTCTGTAACCTGAAGCATCTGTAACCCGAGATACCACTGTACTGCCAGGAAAAAGTTAGTTCTGCTCCAGCTGATGGAGATTTTTGTGGGGGGTGGGGGGTATCTCTGTGCTTTTCCAGGTGGGTTGGCTATGAGCAGGTGAACTGCAAAGGGGAGCAATTTGTCTTTGAGAAAGGAGAATATCCCCGCTGGGACTCGTGGACCAACAGCCGGAGGAGCGACAGCATCTCTGCCTTGAGGCCCATCAAAGTGGTGAGGAGGTGGGGAAGGGAGGGGGACATTCTGGCTGGTGGATGGCAGCACTCATGTAGTGAATGTCCTGGGCTGGATACAAGAATGGGCAGGTTTGCAGCTGATCTTAGAAGATTTTGGAGTGGGCAGATGGAATCATTGAGCTGGGATCCCACTTTGGGGTCACTCAGTCCACCCCCTTGTAATGCTCTCCTAGGGATGTGTGCCCAGCAACATCAAATTCCCCATCCCTGCTCGAAATATGATGGGGCTGGACAGACACAGAACAGATGGCAGCTTCAGCAGCAAAAACAAAAGAGAGGAAGGAAAGAAGGGTGCAAATGATGACCTTCATGTGCCCTTTGTGGTTTGTTATTCCAGTTGGAAGGTGGGTCATGGCTTTATCTGCAAAGCAAAACTCTGAATCAGTGGCACAAGTCGTGCTTTCACAGGAACCACTTGGAGGAAAGAGGGGTTTTGTGGGCAGGGGGAGATGTAATATTCTGGAACACACAATAGCCTAGTTTTATGAGAGAGATTTCTCCCTACCACCACCAACCATAACTTGTGAGGAGGGCCCACCCGTGGTGTGTTACTGTTTGGGTGGCTTTCAATGATTAAAAATGCAATGCATTAAAATTCATGCATGGTATTTTCAGTGCTATTTTTCTAGAAAAAGAGCCAGAACTCACCACGGACACCTCCCTTGTTCTCTTATAATGGCAATGGTGCCTACCTGAGAGGGACTGAGTTCCGGTTGAAAAAAAGCTGTGGGTATTTTAATATATTTTTATTAACAATAAAATTGCATGAAGTACATGGCATTGAAGTCCCTTCAAAAACCAAGAGCTGAAGTGGCTGCAGCAGAGAAGTCCCTGCTGCCGCAGAAATTTTCCGATCAGCAAGGAGTGGGCAGCCCTTGCCGGAAGCCTCCAAGGAGAGCTTTTCCCCCACCCCCCTCCGGATCTCTCTGTTCATTCCTGCCTCCAAGGACCCCTTTTAATTACGGGATGTATTTCTTGGAGAAAGAGGTTTAGAAGAGAGATTCCTACTCTCTGGTAGGCACAATGGCGATAGCGACCAAGTACATTACAACTTGGTTAGATATTACATCTACCCTTATCCACTTTTAAACAGATGTTCTGTACAAAAATACAGAATAAAATCACAGACGCTTGGCTTTGCAAATAATTGAATGTTTTACTCACAGAATTTCCAAAAGTTGCAGCAAGAAAGTCTCCATCTGCTGGCAGTCATACAAAGAAGAGGCTCTAAAAGACTTTAAAATAAAATAAAAAAATTTAAAGGATCTATAAAATCTATCTTTTGGAGAGGTTCAGCTCAATGGCAGCATTTGCAGAGCCCGGAGTCAAAGCTATATAGCAGGAAGAGAAAGACACTGAGGGGGGGAGGGGAGCCTGCTAAGCAACACCCACTCTGATAGCTTGGGCTCAGGGTTAACCCTTTTATGCACACAGGTGTGTGTCAACAACTGCATATTACAGCATTTATACCCTGCCTTTTTCCCAAGCTGGGATTCAAGGAGGCGTCCAACATTTAAAAACACCATTATGAAATACAAAGTAATCCCAACAAGCTAGTTAAAAACCAATAGTTAAAATACATTAGAACACCAGCAATTAAAATGCAGTTTGCCCCAACAGCAGCACTGTCTGCACCTTAGTTTCCAAAGACCTGTCCAAACAGGAAGGTCTCAACCTGCCAGCAGAAGGATGACAAAGAGGGAGCCAGTCTAGCCTCTCTTGGGAGGGAATCTCATATTCTGGGAGCAGCTGCAGAAAAGACTCATTCTTGGGTCACCACCAGCTGTGTTTCTGATGCTGTTGGGACCAAGATCTCACTCAAAGATCTCACCCAAAGATCTTAACACCTGGGCAGGTTTGCATGGGGAGATGTGATCTTTCAGGTAGCCTGGGCCCAATCATATAGGACTTTGTAAGTTACAAGCAGCACTTTGAAGTGTGCCTGGAATCATATCGGTAGCCTGTGAAATTGTTTTAACTGGGCTGTAGCGCAGTTGTGAAATTGTTTTAACAAAGTGCTGAGGTGGTCTGCATAATTCTCCCAGCCACCCCTTAATCCTTACAAGGATCCTACGATGTAAAGCTAATCCAAGGGTTTGAGCCCAGAGGAGTGGAGCTGGCATGCTTCTGCTCCTGCCCAGTGAGCCAGGGTTTGCACGTGGCTTTTCCCCCATGGCCTCCTTCTTCCTTTGCTCTGTCACCCTTCCCCCTGCCCTTATGTGGCTGCCTCTAACCTTGGCCTGGTGCGGCTTCCTCCTAGGACAGCCAGGAGCACAAGATCGTCCTCTATGAGAACCCCAGCTTCACTGGAAAGAAGATAGAGATCATCGATGATGACGTGCCCAGTTTCCATGCCCATGGCTACCAGGAGAAGGTGTCCTCTGTGCGCGTCCAGAGTGGCACGTAAGTCCTCTGCCAGGCAGCTTGGTCAAGCTTGGTTGGCTGAGAGAGCTCATTTCCTAAAGATTCCTGGGTGGAGTGGCACAAAAGCCTCTGAGGTGTTCCTGGACTCAACTGAAGGCCACTAGGGTTTTTGCAGGACACCACTGGCATGCACCTAGAAACATAGGTATCAGACCATTGGTCTATCTAGCTCAGTATTGCCTCTACTGACTGGCAGCGGCTCTCTTGCCCAGTCCTCCCTGGAGATGCCAGCAGAGATTGAACCTGGGACCTTCTGCTTGCAAGACAGATGCTCTTCTGTGACCCTCCATAAGGACAGTGCAAAAAAGGTGCTAGAGATGGAGGCGCAGGTGTGGGGTAGATGAAGAGGCTGGGCTTCGTTAGGGTCCAGTCTATGTCTTATAGGAAGTGCCCAGAGTCTGAGCCAGAGTGCTGCTTAGGACTGTCTACAATAATATTCCCCAACCTGGTGCCCTTCAGGTCTTTTGAATGACAACTCTCATTAGCTCTGACCATTGGCCAGGGTGGGAGTTGTTGTTCAAAACACCTGGAAGGCACCAGGTTGGGGGTTCAGGTGGGGTCTTTCCCAGCCCTGCCTGGGGTGGGTTGAATCTAGGGCCATTTGCATGGGGGTCAGGGGCCCTATTTCTCCTTGATAGGATCGTGCAAATTCATTTCTTCCTTGAGTTCCTTGGGTTCACGTGTTACACTCAGGCCACATTCATACAAAACATTTGAAGCACTATAATACAGTGGTGCCTCGCAAGACGAAATTAATCCGTTCTGCGAGTCTCTTCGTCTAGCGGTTTTTTCGTTTTGCGAAGCAACCCTATTAGCGGCTTAGCGGCTTAGCGCTATTAGCGGTTTAGTGGCTATTAAAGGCTTAGCGGCTATTAAAGGCTTAGCGGATTAGCGGCTAAAAGGCTATTAGCGGCTTAGCGGATTAGAAAAAGGGGGGGGAGCGAAAAAAATTTGGAACACTTGCAAGACGTTTTCGTCTTGCAAAGCAAGCCCATAGGGAAAATCGTCTTGCGAAGCAGCTCAAAAACAGAAAACCCTTTCGTCTAGCGGGTTTTCCTTCTTGCGAGGCATTCGTCTTGTGGGGCACCACTGTACTGCTTTAAAAAGTTGAGGCTTCCCGCAAAGAATTCTGGGAGCTTAAGTCTATTAAGGGCACCCTGTTCTCTGAATGGTTTGACAATCAGTCCCTCTTCCCAGGGAATTATGGGAATTGTGGCTCTGTGAGAAGCACAGGGGTATTCTAGCAATGCTCAGCACCCTTAACAGACTACAGCTCCCAGAATTCTTTGCAGGAAGTCATTGCTTCTTAAAGTGGCACCATAGCTCTTTAAATGCATGGTGTAGATGTGGCCCAGCCAAAGTGGCAGGCAATGGCAGATCCATGATCATCCCCCCTGGATGGTGGAAGCATATAGAAAGGCCTTGTTTGCTTTTGGAAATAAATGAGATGCTGTAAATCTGCTTCCAAACTTTTCGTAATGTTCAGTTCTAAATATAACAAATGTGTTACAGACTGCAAGCAAAACAGAGCAGAAAGCCCTGTCCACTAGCCAGATCCCATCACCTGGGATGAATAGCTGGGAGGGGACTCCCACTGTGTGCTGCGCTGACCCCACTTCCCTTTTGCAGATGGGTGGGATACCAGTATCCTGGCTACCGAGGCTACCAATACCTCTTTGAGAAGGGGGACTATAAGGACAGCGCTGAGTTTGGTGCTCAGCAGCCCCAGATCCAGTCGGTGCGGCGAATCCGGGACATGCAGTGGCATCAGAGGGGGGCCTTCCATCCTGCCAGCTAAGCCTCCCACTCCCCTTCGCTGCTGCCTCCAGACTGGGGGGGTGTGAGAGAGTGCTCTGAGAGAGCCAGCAAGGGCCCTGACCTGGTCATCTAGGTCTTCTTCTGCACGCTCTGTGTGTGAGTAACTGTTCTTGCTACTGCTGCCATCACCATGGAATCGCCTGAATAAAGCTTTGCCATTCGAACACAGTTCTTGGTCTTTTCTGTTCTACTCATGATACTCCTAGAATCATGGAATTGTAGCATTGGAGGGGCTCTCTGAGGGTCATCTAGTCCAGCTCTCTACCATGCAGGAATCAAAGCTACGGCATCCTTGACTTCTGTTAAAATACTTCCAGTGAAGGAGAGTCCACCACCTTCCCAGGGCGTCCATTCCACTGCCAAACGGCTCTTGTTGTCAGAAAGTTCTTTGTGAGGTTTGATCAGAATTTCCTTTCTTAGAATTTGAATCTACTGGTTTGGGTCCTATCCCCTGAAGCAGGAGAAACAAAAGCTCACTCCACCCTCCATTGGCTATGCATTTTTATTGATTTGTATTGATTGGGGGCGGCAACTTTCCCCCCTGCCCCCCCCCGCTACACCCATGAGTCCAATCCCCTTTGATGCAGGAAGAGCTGCAGTCCAGCAGCAAGCAGGGAGACTTACTCAGCCGTGGTATTTCACTTAAGGGCCACTCACTCTTAGGTGAACCTACTTCACAGGGTTTTGGAAGGATAAAAGGACAGAGGAAAACCATAGATGCCTTGTAGTTCAACCAACACAGAAAAATTACAAATTTTCCCTTCCAAACAAAGGCTCCCCCCCCCTTTTTAAGGGGGAGGGTTGTGTGCATGGCTAGATTAGGTGTCTAATGTTTTCCTGTGTGTGAGGAAGAAGACAAAGACAAAAACAAGGGAGAGGAAACAAGAGGCATAGAGTGAAGATATGAGGGAAGTGAGCAAGGAGAGCTTCGTGCCTGATAACCCCCTATTCCCTCACCCCAGATTCCCCTCACTGGTGAAGTACATGGCAGCCTGTACTTGGGGGGAGCTTAGATAAGAGAGAGGGGGGACGAGAGACAGAGAAGCTGATGCTTGCCCTCCCCCCAATCACACCGCCACTTGCCCTTCCACATCCCACAGAATCAAGCCACCGCTTGCCCTCCTAACCCCCACCCCCACCCCAAATCGCATGGGAACTGCTGGGAACTGCTGCTCACCTGTGGGCAGCTGGCAGCCACTAGAGTTGCCATATTTCAAACAGTGAAAATTAGGACAGAAAAGTTGTTGTTTTTTGAGTTTTTTTTAGTTTTGCCCAAAGTTGTTGACACTGTTGACATGGATTGCCACATGTCCAGATTTTCCCAGACATTTTTTCATTTTTTCCTGTCCCTCCACTTTCAACCCTTTTGGAGGGGTCTCTTAGGGTCACTTCCCATCTCTCCACATCCCCATAGGAGAGATTACTGTGACATGTTATATGCTCAAAACACCTTTGCAGATGGTTTGAGCATATAACATCAATCCTGGCCCAACTGCACTGGCTGCCACTTAGTTTCTGGACCCCATTCAAAGCCTTAAATGGCTCAGGATTGCAAAACCTGACCAGACCCAGCATTCATCATCAGCTATCATTTTCTGATCATTCTCTATTGCTGTTGAAGGTGTGCACTGTTGAAAGTCTTCTGCCTCTGCTATTTACCATGGAGGGCTGTTTAACCCACAGCCACCATGCCACCCCAGTCATGTGCTGATAGCAGAGTTAACCAGGGTTCCATCTGCACCCCATGCAAATATGACTTGCCCAATGAGAGCACTTCCTCAGTCTGGTGATCCTCTTTTGAGCCCCTCCCTGCTCTGTAGCCCTGCAGCCTCCAAACCAGCGAAGGAGAGGCCAAGTTCCCCTCTGTCCTCTTTGCTGGCACAGCCACAGCCTGTCCGGAGGCACCTTGGGTGGCTATTTAAGCTGAAGCCCCCTGGCATGTCACTGGCTGTGATGAATGATGTTCCAAGAAAATTTGCTATTTTCTGCTCCCAGACAGACAAGCGGATGTATCTTGAATGCCAATGAGTCCCCCGTCTGAGGAGGAACTGGGGAGACCAGGCAGCTGCTTTTCAGATTTGTATGTAAAAGCCCCCCCCCCTTTCCAAGTTTCCCCTGCTGTGCCCGGGCATGCCTTCCCCCTTCATCTATCATTCTAAAACATTTCTGTCTTGCTATTCAGCCGCACACACCCCTGCGACGAAGCAGCTTACAAAAACTAGTAGACAGTTTTGCCCTTAGCTCTGCAATTTAAAATACACAACCCACAAGGAAAAAGAGATTGGGAGGGAGGAGGAAAGCAACAAGCTCAGGCAGGTGTTCTTAAAGTCACAGTTCTTCTAATGAACCGTTGGGATAGAAGAGATGAACTGCTTCTCCCTTGGAGGTTAATTTTGAAAAACAAAGTGGCAAACTGCTATGGTTCTGCCTTGGACCAGTATTTGCCTGAATAAAAGTACCCCCCCCCAATTTAGGTGGGATTTGGAGCCTTCCAGGAAGCATGGGAGGCCATGGCACCTCTCTTGGCTAGAAATTAAGCCATGGCTGAGCCCACCAGAAGTGGCACCTCAACGTAGCTGGGCTCGCTCTGGGGTCCTGCGTCTGTTCCAGGTCTCATGGCTGAGGCACTGGCTTGGGCTTTCCCTGAGGGAAGCGGGGAACCCAAAGCAACCAACCTTTGGCCAGGCATTTGGGTTGGGCTTTGCTCGTTCTGACTTGGTCAGATCCCACCTGGGATGTCCAGTTCTGGGCGCCACAGTTTAAGACCGGACATTAACAAGCTGGAAGGTGTGCAGAGGAGGGCAGCCAAGGTCTAGTTGATGGAGTCAGGGATGTTGAGCCGGCAAAGAAGAGACTGCGAGGGGACAGGATGGCCAGACGTACAGGGTATGAGAGCTGTCATCGGGAGGTTCTGCCCTCCCCAACAAAAGGCCTGCCCCCTCCAACAAAAGTCCTGGCTTCACCCATGGTTGGACTAGATGAGCCTTCTATGATTCTAAGTCTGTTGGTGCCTTTAAAAGACTGACTGTTGCATAAACTCCATTGGACTGGTGTTGTGAGCGTGAGGGTACTACAATAGACTTGGGAGTTTGTATGTGTGTTGTTCAGCTGAGTTCATTTGATAGGAGGTAGGCATTGTAGGCATGTTGCCCATGTTAATCCCCTTCTAACATGTATGTGTGGCATGACCATGTATTTATATGCCAAGGTAACCTTGAGCAAATAGACTGGCACCTCCGCCCCGGCCCTGGCAGAGTTAGTGTTCCTTTAACAAATTATGGCAGGCAGAAATTCAGCAGGTCAGAACTAGCCTATGGGATTTAAATTAGGGTTACCAGACGTCCCCGTTTCCCCGGGACAGTCCCTGCATTTGCAAATAAGTTCCCGGACAAATTCCATCCCTGGAATGTCCCCGGATTTCATCTAATATCCCCGGGAAAAGCAGCAGCGGCAGGTAGGAATGGGACTGGGGCTGCTCCGATGGGAAGGGAGGCATTATGCTACCCTTGCCTCGCCACCGCAACTGCTCTCGGCCCTCCTTCTCCGCCTTCCATGCACACCGCTTCCCCACCACCTCCACCACCACCGAAGAACCAACAACTCAGGGGCTGCCCAGGCTCACGGGGAAAGGAGATAGAAGCCTCAGAGGAAGGGGAAACGTGGCTGTTGAGGTCAAGGCAGCAGCCGCCCCTCTGCCACTGCCATTGCTGCAGCATCAACGTCCTGAACATGTAGTATCTATTTATTTATTTCATTGAAAAAAATCTGGTAACCTTAATTTAAATTCCTACTTGTAACAGTTTAAAAAGGTTGCAGATCCCTTTGTGTGCACTTACTGACTTGAATGGGACAGCATGTGCATAAGATTTCAGATTGCGCACACTTGTATTTGAACTTGTGTTTGCTTAGACGTAAGGCCTATTGGGGCAGCTCAGCCAGCCCCACCCTTTTCCTGTAGTCCATGGGCAGAGCACGTATCTAGGGTGTCAGGTGGGGACACCAATGCAAAACAGAATGTCCATATTTTCATCTGAAAAATGTTGGCGTCAACAGCTGTTAATAGTGATGGGCAAATAGAAACTCCAGGTTCAGAGACAGCAGAGACAATTGCCTTCATGCCTTGCTTGTGTGCTGGTCCTGTGGGTTTCCCTGAGGCGTGGTCCAAGTCCAGTCCGAGGTCAAGGGTGCAGTATTGAGATCGTCTGTCAAAGTTGAAGCTGGGTCCAAAGCAGGGAGTCGGGCGAGGTCAGGAGATCTGGCAGGACAGGGTGCAGGCAGGAACTGGCTACCAACAACGTTGCTCCCGCAACCTGGGACTGGGGCTGCCTGGGTTACCGGACCCAGAGGCAACCTCAGCTTCCCCTGATGGGGCTGAGAGTGGAGCACCTGCAGGCAATGGGTCCTCTATCACCTCAGGAGCCAGAGCAGACTCAGCTGGTGCCTGCACCTGAGGATCCAGCACAAGTGAGGACCCTTCAGGCTCAAGCCCCAGCCCCAGCTCAGCTGCTTCTGGAGGCGGGGAATCCTGTGCAGGTTGGGGTTCCTCAGGTTCAGCTTCTGAGTCCGAATCCCAGGCCATCACAGCTTGTGATGGCCTTTGTGAGAAGCAGGATGAGAGTCTCTGGACTCTTTGCCTACCACCCCACCTTTGTTGTGTAAAACTCACCCGTGGTGCTCCTACCATGGTGCCCATGTCCCAGCCAAGCACTATTTTTATCCATCTCCTTTGTTTATAGTTTTGAGTGTGGTTTTAAATCTTCTCCTTCATGTGAAATGTATTTTCTTCCCTCCAATAATTTTCCATTTCATGGTCTGAGCCGCAGCAGCCAAGTCTCCAGATTAGAACTGAGAAGGAAATGAGCTGTGACGGATGGACCCCTTGCCGTGGAGGGTACCAGGCCTCTTTCTTGTCAGTTGGGGGCCCGAGCGGGTGGCCCACAGTTGAGGGAGGTGGAGGGACTGTCTTTGCAGCCCTCAGCCCAAAGAGCTACTCAGTAGTCCTGTGTGGGTCAGAGGAGGGTGGCATTCACTGCTGCTTTTTAGCACCACCAGGCTCTCATGCCCAGGCTAGCCTCTATCCAAAAGGAAGGTGCGTCCCAATCCACCCACAAGAAATTCTCCGTCTCCAGCCTCATGGGAATGAAAAAAGACTGAGACATTCCCCCCTGGGATGTAGTGATTAGGAAACTTGACCTGTTGAATGTCCTTGGCACACAGCTCTTAGAACTACACGCCCCCTGGCCTGCTTCCTTGCAATCTAAAATACATAGCACAAAAGGAAAAAGAGATGAGGAGGGAAGAGGATATCCTGCTCCCCAACATAAATCCTGGCTATGTCCATCCTTACTGGGGCTGCTGGAAGGTCATGGGTGGCAAATGAGCAGCAGCAAGTGGGTGGTCAAGTTGGTGGAAGGAAGGAAGGAAGGAAGGAAGGAAGGAAGGAAGGAAGGAAGGAAAGAAAGAAAGAAAGTGTTCCATTTTGGGAAGTGTGAATGATGGAAGTTTGCAAATATGAACTGAACTATCTTTCTCCCACTCTCCCAGAGAGGAGACCCTCCTGCCATGTTTGGGTCAAAGGCATGTTCCTGCAGGAACATTGTTTCTGCTGATCCTCACAGCTTTGGATTGACTGGAGGGTCTGTGTGTTGGCTTCTTCTTCAAAAGAAAACAGATCTTCATACTTGACAGTGCCTGTGTCAGACTAGTTAGCTGCAGCCAAGCCTGGCTGACCTACCCTCCTAGAGCCCCCAAAAACGTCATCCTAATATAACTGTTGCCAAGGGAAGGGGGGAATAGCACAAAAGAGTGATCATTAGAGAGCCAGCAGGTGGCCACCAGGCATTGTATAATATCTGGTAGCAAAAATAACTGCTTGGAATTTCTCAACAAATGTCATTGACGAGAAACAGCAGGTGCAATCCCCCTACCCCTCCCAAAGCAGAGAGAGGCAAACTCTAGATGTTGTTGGACTCTCAACTCCAGGCAGCTCCAGGCAGCATGTACAATGGTCAGTGAGGAAGGGAATTGCAGCCCAGCAAGAGCTGGAAGGAGACACAGCATGTGAAAGAGATTGTGGGAACAGGATTCTGTTCTTGGTTCATAGGGGCAAAAGAAAGCAGAGATTGACCCATTAGAAAAAAGCATCCCAAACCCACCATTGGATAGAACCCATGAAAATGTCAAGAGGTCCTGGCAAGTTTGTTTGAGTCCTCCAGAATGCTGTTGGGAAAGATGTTAACCAAAGCAGAGGGCAAGGGGCACAAGGAGGAACAACAGCCAGTGCTTTTTTTAAAAAAAATGTTTAGGGGTACTCTCATTTTGACTCAAGAAAATCATCATTTTACAGTTCAAATCGGGAAAAATAAATACAGTAGATGGAGAAAAGTACAGAGATCCATAAAATGTTCAGGGGTATGCGTACCCCTGTGCACCCCCAGAAAAAGCACTAACAACAACAACAACATGTACAAATAATAGGCTGATGGTGTAGTCACAGGAGAGCAGGGCAGATCAGCAGACAACAGGTAAAAACAGGTAAAAACTCAACATCAGCAGTTCAGCAATTTCAGATATCCTCTGCATTTGAACTCTGCCACAACTTCATTCATTCCTCAAAACCAAACAGTGCAAAAACAATTTCATAACACAGAAAAAGAACACAGCAGCAAATATAACCTAGGGGAATTTTTTTAAAAAATATTTTTATTAAGTTTTACATAACAAATTTAAATTCAAACAAATCCACATCATCATTTAGGATTCCCTGAATCCTTTGACTTCCCTCTGTCCTTCCACAGTTACCATTAACAACCCCCCCCGCTTATTTTCTCTATTTTTTAAAAAGAATAGTAATCTGTTTTTCCATAGTTTTTCGTACATTACAAGCATTACTTCAATCCTGCCAAAGGATTTTTAGTTGTTTACAGTATTCTCTTAAATACATTATAATTTTTTCCCATCCCTTCTTAAAATCCTTCTCTTCCTCATTTCTGATTTTCCCAGTCAGTTTTGCCATTTTGGTGTAGTCCATCATCTTCATCAGCCATTCATCTTCTTTCCATCTCTGGGCCAGTAGTA
Source organism: Podarcis liolepis (assembly GCF_965112155.1). Lineage (NCBI taxonomy): Eukaryota > Metazoa > Chordata > Lepidosauria > Squamata > Lacertidae > Podarcis > Podarcis liolepis. Next base: position 58,445,761 of record NC_139573.1, read on the forward strand.
TCCGCGCTGCTGTCATTGCATACATGAATAGTTGTTTCTGCGCCTTCAGAATCTCTGTACCTAGAATAGCTAGCAAAAAAGCATCTGTTTCCCCCCACAAATGTTATTTTAAACATTTTTTTCAACTCTTTGTAAATCATTTCCCAGAATGCTTTTGTTATCTTGCACGTCCACCACATATGGTAGAACGTGTGTTCTTTCTCCTTACATTTCCAGCAAACATTTGAAGCAGTTCTATACATTTTTGCTAATTTTACAGGTGTTTTGTTGTTGTTTAGTCATTTAGTCGTGTCCGACTCTTCGTGACCCCATGGACTAGAGCACGCCAGGCACTTCTGTCTTCCACTGCCTCCTGCAGTTATGAGAAAGGTGAATCCCACGCTAGGAATTATTAGGAAAGGGATTGAAAATAAAACTGCCTATATTGTGATGTCTCTACAAATCTGGGTTGCAACCAGACTTGGAGTCCTGTGTATTATCCTGCTGGCCTCATGTCAAGAATGATTTAGTAAAGGTTCAGAAAAGGGCAACCCATGTGATCAAGGGGACGGAATGTCACCCATAGAAGGAAAGGTTACAGGATTAGAGGCTTTTATGTTCTGATGAAAGGCAAGCAAGAGGTGACATGCATCACAGAATTATAGAATTGTAGAGTTGGAAGGAACCACCTTCCACGAGAGACCATTCCACTGTCAAACAGTGCCAGAAAGTTCTTCCTGATGTTTAGTCAGTATCGCCTTTCTTCTAACTGGAAGCCATTGGTTTGAGTCCTACTCTCCAGAGCAGGCGAAAACAAGCTTGCATCCTCTTCCATGTGACAGCCCTTTAGATAGTTGAAGATGGCTATCCTCTCAGTCTCCTCATTTCCAGACTGTTGTTGTTGTTTAGTCCTTTAGTCGTGTCCGACTCTTCCTGACCCCATGGACCAGACTACGCCAGGCACTCCTGTCTTCCACTTCCTCCCGCAGTTTGGTCAAACTCATGCTGGAAGCTTCAAGAACACTATCCAACCATCTCGTCCTCTGTCGTCCCCTTCTCCTTGTGCCCTCCATCTTTCCCAACATCAAGGTTTTTTCCAGGGAGTCTTCTTTTTTCACAAGGTGGCCAAAGTATTGGAGCCTCAGCTTCACGATCTGTCCTTCCAGTGAGCACTCAGGGCTGATTTCCTTCAGAATGGATAGGTTTGATCTTCTTGCAGTCCATAGGACTCTCGAGTCTCCTCCAGCACCATAATTCAAAAGCATCAATTCTTCAGCGATCAGCCTTCTTTATGGTCCAGCTGTCACTTCCATACATCACTACTGGGAAAACCATAGCTTTAAGTATACGGACCTTTGTTGGCAAGGTGATGTCTCTGCTTTTTAAGATGCTGTCTAGGTTTGTCATTGCTTTTCTCCCAAGAAGCAGGCGTCTTTTAATTTTGTGGCTGCTGTCACCATCTACAGTGATCATGGAGCCCAAGAAAGTAAAATCTATCACTGCCTCCATTTCTTCCCCTTCTATTTGCCAGAGGGTGATGGGACCAGTGGCCATGATCTTCGTTTTTTTGATGTTGAGCTTCAGACCATATTTTGTGCTCTCCTCTTTCACCCTCATTAAAAGATTCTTTAATTCCTCCTCACTTTCTGCCATCAAGGTTGTGTCATCTGCATATCTGAGGTTGTTTATATTTCTTCCAGCAATCTTAATTCCAGCTAGGGATTCATCCAGCCCAGCCTTTCGCATGATGAATTCTGCATATAATAAGCATGGAGACACTATACAGCCTTGTCGTACTCCTTTTCCAATTTTGAACCAATCCGTTCTTCCATATCCAGTTCTAACTGTAGCTTCTTGTCCCACATAGAGATTTCTCAGGAGACAGATGAGGCGATCAGGCACTCCCATTTCTTTAAGAACTTGCCATGGTTTGCTGTGGTCAGCACAGTCAAAGGCTTTTGCATAGTCAATGAAGCAGAAGTAGAATCATAGAATCATAGAGTTGGAAGAGACCACAAGGGCCATTGAGTCCAAACCCCCTGCCAAGCAGGAAACACCATCAGAGCACTCCTGACATATGGTTGTCAAGCCTCTGCATAAAGATCTCCAAAGAAGGAGACTCCACCACACTCCTTGGCAGCAAATTCCACTGTCGAACAACTCTTACTGTCAGGAAGTTCTTCCTAATGTTTAGGTGGAATCTTCTTTCTTGTAGTTTGGATCCATTGCTCTGTGTCCGCTTCTCTGGAGCAGCAGAAAACAACCTTTCTCCCTCCTCTATGTGACATCCTTTTATATATTTGAACACGGCTATCATATCACCCCTTAACCTCCTCTTCTCCAGGCTAAACATGCCCAGCTCCCTTAGCCGTTCCTCATAAGGCATCGTTTCCAGGCCTTTGACCATTTTGGTTGCCCTCCTCTGGACACGTTCCAGTTTGTCAGTGTCCTTCTTGAATTGTGGTGCCCAGAACTGGACACAGTACTCCAGGTGAGGTCTGACCAGAGCAGAATACAGAGCAGTAATACACTATTACTTCCCTTGATCTAGATGCTATACTCCTATTGATGCAGCCCAGAATTGCATTGGCTTTTTTAGCTGCCGTGTCACACTGTTGGCTCATGTCAAGTTTGTGGTCAACCAAGACTCCTAGATCCTTTTCACATGTACTGCTCTCAAGCCAGGTGTCACCCATCTTGTATTTGTGCCTCTCATTTTTTTTGCCCAAGTGCAATACTTTACATTTCTCCCTGTTAAAATTCATCTTGTTTGTTTTGGCCCAGTTCTCTAATCTGTCAAGGTCGTTTTGAAGTGTGATCCTGTCCTCTGGGGTGTTAGCCACCCCTCCCAGTTTGGTGTCATCTGCAAATTTGATCAGGATGCCCTTGAGTCCATCATCCAAGTCGTTGATAAAGATGTTGATGTCTTTCTGGAACTCTCTAGCTTTCTCCATAATCCAGCGCATGTTTGCAGTTTGGTCCCTGGTTCCTCTGCCTCTTCTAAATCCAGCTTGCACTTCTGGGAGTTCTCGTTCCACATACTGCTTGAGCCTTCCTTGTAGAATTTTAAGCATAACCTTGCTAGTGTGTGAAATTAGTGCAATTGTGCGGTAGTTGGAGCATTCTTTGGCACTGCCCTTCTTTGGGATTGGGATGTAGACTGATCTTCTCCAATCCTCTGGCCACTGCTGAGTTTTCCAAATTTGCTGGCATATTGAGTGTAGCACCTTAACAGCATCATCTTTTAAAATTTTGAATAGTTCAGCTGGAATACCATCACTTCCACTGGCCTTGTTATTAGCAGTGCTTTCTAAGGCCTATTTGACTTCATTCTCCAGGATGCCTGGCTCAAGGTCAGCAACCATACTACCTGGGGGTATACGAGCCATCCATATCTTTCTGGTATAATTCCTCTGTGTATTCTTGCCACCTCTTCTTGATGTCTTCTGCTTCTGTTAGGTCCTTGCCACTTTTGTCCTTTATTATGGTAATAGTTGTACGAAGTGTTCCTTTCATAGCTCTAATTTTCTTGAACAGATCTCTGGTTTTTCCCATTCTATTGTTTTCCTCTATTTCTTTGCATTGCTCGTTTAAGAAGGCCTTCTTGTCTTTCCTTGCTATTTTTTGGAAATCTGCATTCAATTTCCTCTATCTTTCACTATCTCCCTCGCATTTTGCTTGCCTTCTCCCCCCCCCCCATTTGTAAGGCCTTATTGGACAGCCACTTTGCTTTGTTGCATTTCCTTTTCATTGGGATGGTTTTCATTGCTGCCTCCTGTATAATGTTACGGGCCTCCATCCATAGTTCTTCAGGCACTCTGTCCAGCAAATCTAAATCTAAATCCTTAAACCTGTTCCTCACTTCCACTGGGATTTGATTTAGATTGTATCTTACCAGCCCAGTGGTTTTTACTACTTTCTTCAGTTTAAGCTTGAATTTTGCTATAAGAAGCTGATGCTCTGAGCCACAGTCAGCTCCAGGTCTTGTTTTTGCTGACTGTATAGAGCTTCTCCATCTTTGGCTGCAGAGAATATAACCAATCAAATTTCGATGCTGCCCATCTGGTGATGTCCATGTGTAGAGTCGTCTCTTGTGAGCCAGTGTGGTGTAGTGGTTAAGAGCGGTAGTCTCGTAATCTGGGGAACCGGGTTCGCGTCCCTGCTCCTCCACATGCAGCTGCTGGGTGACCTTGGGCTAGTCACACTTCTCTGCTCAGCCCCACTCACCTCACAGAGTGTATGTGGGGGAGGAAGGGAAAGGAGAATGTTAGCCGCTTTGAGACTCCTTAAAGGGAGTGAAAGGCGGGATATCAAATCCAAACTCCTCCTCCTCCTCCTCCTCCTCCTCCTCTTCTTCTTCTTCTTCTTCTGTTGTTGGGAAAGCATGTTTGTGATGACCAGCTTGTTCTCTTGACAGAACTCTATTAGCCTTTGCCCTGCTTCGTTTTGAACTCCAAGGCCAAATTTGCCAGTTGTTCCTTTTATCTCTTGATTCCCCTATAATGAGAAGAACATCTTTCTTTGGTGTCACTTCTATAAGGTGTTGTAAGTCTTCATATAATTGGTCAATTTCAGTTTCTTCAGCACCAGTAGTTGGTGCATAAACTTGGATTACTGTGATGTTAAACGGTCTGTCTTGGATTCGTGTCAAGATCATTCTATCATTTTTGAGATTACATCCCAGTACAGCTCTCGCCACTCTTTTGTTGACTATCCTTTTACAGGATTCTTGCCCACAGTAGTAGATATGATGGTCATCCAAACTGATTTCGCCCATTCCCGTCCATTTTAGTTCACTGATGCCCAGGATGTCAATATTTATTCTTGTCATCTCATTTTTGACCACATCCAACTTACCCAGGTTCATGGATCTTACATTCCAGGTTCCTATGCAATATTTTTCTTTACAGCATTGGACTTTCCTTTCGCTTCCAGGCATATCCGCAACTAAGCAACCTTTCGGCTTTGGCCCAGCCGCTTCATCAGCTCTGAATCTACTTGTACTTGTCCTCCGCTCTTCCTCAGTAGCATGTTGGACACCTTCCGACCTGAGGGGCTCATCTTCCAGCGTTATAACTTTTATATGCCTGTTGTCTTTGTCCATGGAGTTTTCTTGGCAGGGGTACTGGAGTGGCTTGCCGGTTCCTGCTCCAGGTGGATCACGTTTGGTCAAAACTCTCCACTATGACCTGTCCATCTTGGGTGCCCTGCACGGCATAGTTCATAGCTTCTCTGAGTTATTCAAGCCCCTTCGCCATGGCAAGGCAGTGATTCATGAAGGGGCATTTCCAGACTAAACATACCCAACTCCGTCAACCATTTCTCCTAAGACTTGGTTTCCAGTAACTTGACCAGCTACAAAGCCATCTAACAGTTACCTCATCCAGTCCACATTTTACCAGCTTCTCTACAATAATATTGGGGGGAGGGGCTCTATCAAAAGCCTTAATGAAACTCACAGCATTCCTCTGATCCAACAAGCTTGTAACTATCAAAAAAAGAAATGAGATTCATCTGGCATGACTTGTTTTGGAGAAACCCATGCTGGGTCTTAGCAATTACAAAATCCTTTTTTAAGTGCTCACAGACCAACCGTTTAATTATCTGTTCTAGGACCTTTCATAGATTCATTGAATTGTAGAGTTGGAAGGACCACAAGGGTCATCTAGTGCAACCCCCAGCAATGCGGGAAACTTTTGGGACTCAAATCCATTACCTTGAGATTAAGAGTGTCATGCTCTACCAACTCAGCTATCCCAGGAGATTTATCAGTGTTAAGCTCACAGAACAAAAGTTACCTGTGTCTTCTTTTTGCTCAGTTTCTACATTCCAGTCATGAGTCTCATCCCACCATGTTTCACTAATGCCTATTAGGTCATATTTTCTATTTTGTATTAAAAGCTCAAATTTGTCTTGCTTATTTCCTGTACTCTGTGCATTAGTATAGAGATACTGTAACGGAAACCACAAGTCATTCCCTCCAGCTGCTTCCTTCTTGTTGTTTCCTGCCCTTTAGCAGGGCATAAAATTATGTGGAGAATCTGAACAGAGATAAGTTTTTCTTTCTCACTCATAAATAATGCTAGAATCCAATGGAATGATCCAAAGATGCTGAATGTTGAAAGATATAGAACAGATTAAAAGAACGACTTCTTCACAAAGTGCATAGTCAGACTATGAAATCCACTCTCCCAAGAAGTAGTGATGGCTGCCAACTTGGATAGTTTTAAATGACTTTTAAATTTACTCACAATGCCCCAGTGTAGTATTGTCCAAGGGAACTGTGGTTAACTAAAATAGTGGGTGGCTCACAGCTGTCCACCTGCCAGTGATAAGTCCTGCTAGGGCACCAGAAGCCCCAGCAACTGTCTGGTATGCCAGTCCTGCACATGGTTTATATAAGCCTCATATCATTGAAGTCTGGTAGAGTCCACATTTTGAATCAACGTCTTTATAAGGAATAGAGGGGATGCTCATCAAATTTGCAGCAGGCACCAAACTGGGAGAGGGAGCTAATGCTGCAGAAGACAGAATCAGAATTCAAAATGACCTTAACAGATTGAAGAACTGGGCCCAAGGTAACAAGATGAATTTCAATAGGGACAAAAGTAAGGTTCTGCAGTTAGGCAGGAAGAACCAGGTGCACAAGTATAAGATGGAGGCACCTGACTTACTAACAGTACATGTGAAAAGGATATTGGGGTCTTGGTGGACCACAAACTTAACATGAGTCAACAGTGTGATGCAGCAGCAAAAAAAAAGCTAATGTTCTTCTAGGTTGCATTAAGAGGGAAGTCATAGTCCCACTCTCTTCTGCCTTGGTCAGACCACACCTGGAATACTGTGCCCAATTCTGGGGACCACAATTTAAGAAGGATGTTGACAAACTGGAGGGTGTGCAGAGGAGTGCAACCAAGAGGATCAAGGATCTGGAAACCAAGCCTTATAAGGAATGGTTGAAGGAGTGGGGCATATTTATTCTGGAAAAGAAGAGATTGAGAGGAGATATGATAACCATCCTCAAATATCTCAAGGGCTGTCACATGGAAGAGGGAGCAAGCTTGTTTTCTCTTGCACTGGAGGGTAGGACTCGAACCAATGGCTTCCAGTTAGAAGAAAGGAGATTCTGACAAAACATCAAGAAGAATTTTCTGACTGTAAGAGCTGCTTGTCAGTGGAATGGTCTTCCTCGGTAGGTTGTGGACTCTCTTTCCTTGGAGGCCAACTGTCCTGGATGCTTTAGCTGAGATTCCTGCATTGCAGGGGGTTGGACTAGATGACCCTTGGGGGTACCTCCCAACTCTTTTATGATTCTAATCTGACCTCTGCTGTGATAAACTCAGTGGAAAGCCTTAGCTCTCACTCTCGCCAGCAGTCTCCTACCTGCTTCTACTGTGATGTGGAGATAAGAGCTGCTTCTTCTTTGGCGATCAGACTCCAGATCTGAAAGCAGGGGAAGGCTGAAAGCACAAGCTTTGCACACAGAAGGATCCAGTACGTACTTTGATAGCCTGCATGGGAAGAGATGTAAAAACTGTAACAAAGTGTGTGAAAGGATATTGTTAGGAGAATCTGCTTACTCAGACTGTATTACAAATGTGTCAATGATGTTATGCAGGAAAAACTCTTCTTTCTGAATCAGGCATCCAGCTCTGATAATGCAAGCTTCTCCTCTGAGAATGTGACTTAATTTCTACATGTGTAAAGAAAGCTAAGGTGAGGGAATGCCTTTCTATAAGCCTGTGCATTTTATGGGTCTGAGCACTCTTTATTTTATGGGTTCCCCAGTAGCCACTGTTATGACCAAGTAAGGCCTTCTCCAACATCACGATGATGCGATTATTGAGGACATCTACTGCAGACACCCTTGCTCTCCCTTCTGATGGCTCTTCCTCTTTAAACTGATCGTGGGCTGGACAGTCTTTCAAAGAGAGGACTGCTTCCAAATAGCGGACTGTCCTCTTTCAAACAGGACACATGCAGACTTTCCTTGAACATTCAAAACATGCTACATAAGTGCTGGTTTCTGATTGATTTGTTTTTTGAAATTGCATTAGCACATAGAGCCCCAAGGACATTTCTGCTGGACCTTCGCCACCTTTCCTGTAAGCCAGCTGGGGACGTGGAATCTCTCCTCTTACCAGTTGCTGTGATGCCTGAGGACTTGAGTGGCATTCCCAAGAAGGTTTTAAAAGGGACCCCTGATCATTAGGTCCAGTCGTGACCGACTCTGGGGTTACGGCGCTCATCTCGCTTTATTGGCTGAGGGAGCTGACGTACAGCTTCCGGGTGATGTGGCCAGCATGACTAAGCCGCTTCTAGTGAACCAGAGCAGCACATGGAAACATCGTTTACCTTCCCGCCGGACCTATTTATCTACTTGCACTTTGACGTGCTTTCAAACTGCTGGTTGGCAGGAGCAGGGATCGAGCAACGGGAGCTCACCCCGTCGCGGGGATTCGAACCGCAACCTTCTGATTGGCAAGTCCTAGGCTCTGTGGTTTAACCCACAGCGCCACACACGTCCCTAAGAAGGTTTTAAAGGACTATTATAGAAGGTGATTAGTGCTAAAATTAGTGCCTGTGGGCTGAGATGGCTCTTTTTTTTGTTGAGAGAAGGAAATCCTCTGGGTGATCCACTCTGTCCCTGGCCCCCACAAGGAATGCAAGCCCCAACCTTCATTGCATGGATTGGGGGATGAGGCTGTGGATTGTAGCTTTACTGCACTGATGCACACTTCTAAGTACACCCGTCATTAACAGAGCTGGCTTGGGCTGGGTGTGTGTGATTGTGATGGGCAGTAGTGGAGGAAGGGGGGCGGGGGAGGTCTGCCCCAGGTGCCATCTCTAAGGGGAGTGACAAGAAGGCACCTTGCAGGGGGCACAAGTCGCTGCCATCGTGCTGCCACCGCCACATGCAGAGGATCCTCCGCTCATGGCTGTGGCGGTGGCAGGATCCCACTGCCGCCTGCACGGCGCTCGAGCGGTTCATATGGCACTCGTACAGATCCCTCCGCTGCCACTGCAGCCATGAGCAGAAGATCCTGCTGCCGTCTGTACGGCACTTAAGTGGCTCCGGTGGCAAACTGCCCCACAGCGCATGCACAGCACCATAACGTACTGCGCGTGTGCATGCACAATATGTAGTAACACCGCGCATGCGCCGTACATATGGTGCAAGCGCCGCTGGGCAGTTTGTCCTGCCCCCGAAACCCTGCCCCGGGTGCTGGTTAGCATTCCTTTGCCCCTGGTGACAGGCAGCTTCTCTCATCCAACCAAAATGGTCAAAGGCCTGGAAACGATGCCTTATGAGGAACGGCTAAGGGAGCTGGGCATGTTTAGCCAGGAGAAGAGGAGGTTAAGGGGTGATATGATAGCCATGTTCCAATATATAAAAGGATGTAACATAGAGGAGGGAGAAAGGTTGTTTTCAGCTGCTCCAGAGAAGCGGACACGGAGCAATGGATCCAAACTACAAGAAAGAAGATTCCACCTAAACATTAGGAAGAACTTCCTGACAGTCAGAGCTGTTCGACAGTGGAATTTGCTGCCAAGGAGTGTGGTGGAGTCTCCTACTTTGGAGGTCTTTAAGCAGAGGCTTGACAACCATATGTCAGGAGTGCTCTGATGGTGTTTCCTGCTTGGCAGGGGGTTGGACTCAATGGCCCTTGTGGTCTCTTCCAATTCTATGATTCTATCCATCCATGAATGATTTCATAGGCTCCTAGACTTAGATGAAACTTTGCAGGACATCTAAACCAACCCTCCCGGAAACCCAGACCCAGAGCACCCCAGCAGATGGCTGCCTGTCACCCCATATCTAATGACTGAGTGCTGCTGACTCTCCGTGGTGGTCTTTGTGCAAATATGACAGAGAGGGGCAACTAAAGCAATGGGGGGGGGGGAGGAAATGCTCAAAGTGCATTGGGGACCTCTTAGTTCAGAACAGGGATGGGAAACCTGGTGTCCTCTGGAATGTGCTATTGGATTCCGGCTGCACTTTTCCCTGTGACCAGTGGCTCTGCAGGCTGGGGCTGGTGGGAGTTGGAGGGCAGCAATAGCTGGACAAGCTCCATGGGTCACCAATACTAAGGTGGGACCAATACTGAAGCCTGTCAGTTACATGGTACAGTGCAGAAAGTGGTTGGAGAGTTTCACATGCAAATAGAACTTGGGCTCCACAAATGAAATTGATGTGCAGTAGACTCAGGACAAACCAAAAGTCTTCACACTATGCCTTATGGAACTCAGCACCATCACCAGGTGGGGTGAGGGTCCCTGGCAGAGGGCTATAGGTGGTCCCTGGTGTTATAAGAATTCTAAGGTGTCATTAACAAAATGAATATTCATAAGTGCACAAGGTAAACACACATCCATAAGTATATAAACCACATGTCTGAAATAGTACAGGAGAGCAATCCTGAAGCCATTTTGACTCTTAATGACCCCAAATATTTCTCTGCAGAAGGAAGTATCTTGGAAAAACCTTTCCCAATAGTTCTTTTCACTTACAAACCCTTCAATTCCTATCTTACAGGCATATTATCTGTTGTAGATACCGTATTTTTTGCACCACAACACTCACTTTTTTCCTCCTAGAAAGTAAGGGGAAATGTCTGTGCATGTTATGGAGCAAATGCCTATGGATGGCGGGGGGATCTGCTGCAGTCGTGAGCAGAAGATCCGTGTTTCCCCTTCCTTCCCTCCTCCGTGGCTCGCTTTGAAACAGCAAAGAGGGAGAAGAGCCGCTGAGTGGGGAGGAGAGAGGGACAGAGAGCCTGCTTGCTTTAAAGGAGCAAAGCGGGAGAGGAGAGGAGTGTAAGCGGCTCCTGTCCGGTTGGCTCCTCTAAAGCAAGCAGGCTCTCTGTCCCTCTCTCCTCCCCACTCAGCTGGCTAAATAGCAGCAAAGTTTTTCAGCGAGCCGGGGAGGAGGGAGAGAAGCAGAGCCTGCTTGCTTCTCCTCTTATACCCCTCTTCTGCATTATTAACAGCATCCTTCTCCACCCACCCCACGCGTGTTCCTTGGCCCTTGAGTGCTTTTCCTTCCCTCCCCACTTAAAACGTGGTTACAAAGCATGGATCCACATGGATCCTCAGGATTTTTGCATTGGGCTACCTCAAACTCACCATCAGATCACATGTCTGTGGCCACAGCATGAACCACAAAAATCATACATCCACTGTTTCGTTTAGAATATTTTTTTTCTTGTTTTTCTCCTCTAAAAACTACAGTATGTGCATGTTATGGTTGGGTGCGTGTTATAGAGCGAAAAATACGGTACCTCTTTCTGTGAGGTATGATGTTTTTACGTGGTCTTTGACTAAGGTAGGCATAGGCAAACTCGGCCCTCCAGATGTTTTGTGACTACAACTGCCATCATCCCTAGCTAACAGGACCAGTGGTCAGTGGCTTGGGCAATTTCAAAAGTTTTTGTCAACTGGGACCTCACCTCCTTGCAAGTTGCAGGGAGGCAAGGGGGACTCTGTTGCAACAGAAAAATAAAGATCTGCCTTGCTTTGATTGGCTCCTGCCTCCATCCCTTCTTATCTGATTAAATGATGGGCTTAGGGGACATGGAATCCCATGATGGGGAGTTGGGCTGTAAAAGCCAACCCCATTTTTTTGTATAATATCAGTATCTATTCAAGAGCCCTTGCCTGGAAACAGGGCACCACATGGTGCCTTCTGCAGAAGAAACCAGAGGCCTTTCTCCTTGGAATAACAGGTTCTGAATTGCCCAAAAAAGATGTAAAAGCATTTTTGTATGCCACAACTGCTGCACGGATTTTATTAGCCAAAAAATGGAAAACACAAGAATTACCAACGGTAGAAGAATGGCAGATGAAGATGATGGACTTTATGGAGTTGGCTGATCTCAATGGGAGAATCCGCAACCAGAAAGAAGAGGAATATCAAGAAGATTGGAAGAAATTTAAAGACTATTTGAATAAATATTGTAATATTAAAGATTTGTAACTACTTTAAAGAACTAATTAGGCCTAGGATTAAATTAGGATTAAATAAACAAATAAGAAACAGTACGATAAGAAAAGTTAGGAAATTTGATTATGACCAGAATATTGTTATATGGAATAATGATATTGGAAACTGCTACATTCAATTACAAGGAAATTCAGTTGGAAGAGATTAGAGGAAGTCAAGTAATATGTTTATGAAGTTGGATTTTAATTAATTAACTAAGTCTTATTGTATTTATGTATGTGGTGGTATAGGTGAGGTCTGTAATACTTTATTTACTTTATTTTATTTTCTCTTTTTCTTTTATTATTGTCTTCTTTTTTCTGTTATGTTAAAGTTATGTCTTTGTATGAAATTTAATAAATGTTATGGGGGGGGGAGTTGGCAGGGGAGATGCAGCTCCTTGGGAGGAGAGGAGGAGTAACAGATGGCAGGTGGCAATTCCTTGTCTCCCACCAGCCTTGCAGAAGTCAGTGCCACTGCGGCTTTCAAAACTGGGGCTTTCAAAACTGCTGAACCAGCTGGGCAGGAACTTGAACATGGAGCTCTCCAGGCTATAAAGCACCCCCAAGCACATGCTTATCAGACATTTAAGCATCTCTGCCCCAATAATATTTTGAATTGTAGTTCACCTCTCACAGAACTACATTTCCCATCACCCTTAACAGACACATTTCCCAAAACATTGGGGGGGGGCAGTGTGTGTTTGCACGCATGCGTGTTAAATAAATGATTTGCACACAGCCACGGCAGGATGTTTTTGCAATACTCATTAAGGTGCATGGCATTTATGCAAGTGCAGGAGGAAAATAAATGGTTAAACTGTGGCCCATCTAGCTTTGCATCGTCTCCATGGGCTAGTTGTGGTTCTCCAGGATTTCACGCAAGGAGACTCTCCCAACCTGGCATCTTCTGCATGCAAAGCAGGCGCTCAATTGCTTCCCAATGGGTCTTCTTGCTTTTTTCACATAAAAGTCTGCTCCTGGTTAGCTTTCTTCATTTCAGAAGCCTAATTAAAGTGGAAATAAGTCATTCTGTTGCCGCTTTTGTTAAATAATTGGGAATCAGAAATCCTTCCTGCTTTACTGCAGATTGCCCAGATATCTACTAGCTAATCCTGAGATCTTCCTCCTGATGCCTCGCTGCACAAAATCACCCCAGAAGTCGAACCAAGATGTGTCACACCAAGTCCTGAATACCTTGCTCCAATTTATATATTTGCCCTGCCAATATGAACTTAGAACGTTTTCCTTTGATAACAATGCCAGCACTTTTCAAAGCCTCAAAACCGCTGGCTTTTTTCTTCTTCCTACAGTGCTAGATTAATGTGCCTCTTCTCATAAATGATTCCGTTTAGAATTTTCACACAGGACTGCTTTCTATTGAAACAACAGTCAATTATTCCGAGAAAGTCAGTGAATGGATGTAATATGGTGTATAACTGATGTTGTCCACTATCCCCCATGATCGCAATCAATCTCAGAAAGTCATTAATTCTATTTTTGTGAGGGGGTGGAGAAATAAATTTGTGTAAAACAGAACTATTAAGGCAATGCTGCTAATGGGCTGATGTTGGCTTTTCTCTTTGCTTCCCAATTAGATGGTTGTCTGGATATTTAGCAACAAGTGTGGAAGATCATTTCAGCTGATGTTCTTGTCATGAATGTTTCATGCCAAAAGTGTTTCAGAAGGGAACAGTTCCTTTTCCTTGGAAAAAGAAAGAAAAAGTTCATTTGAAGTCATAACCACAGAAGGTTATACAGAGACCAAGATCTGATATATAGCCCATTTTATAGGCATGGCAGTGAATAATGTAAAATATAGCAAGGATTATTTATTTATTCATTCATTTGTCAAAATGTGCACGACTTCTGCTTTAACAACAGCTTTTGGATTTGAAAGCTGAAATGAACAGAATCTCAAACAAAAATGGGAGAATTTATGGAACATAGAGGACCTGTTGGAAAGAAGGTGGAATGCAGGGAGCCAGTGCAGGAAATAGCTATGGAAGGCAAATCCCAACAGTTACTGGAAAAATCGGAAAGGAAAGTTGTTTTGCTTACGGAAGAACTAAATGAAGCTATGGTCAGAGAAGATGGAAGACGTCTACAAGTGGTGGAGCTTAAAGGTAAAGAGATGGTTGCAAGACAAGAAGCTTCTAGGCTATTGATGGCTGGTGTAAGAATTGGAAAAAGCATAGAAAGGACTTTAATATTAAGATCTGATGGAATTTTTGGAAAGAATTTACTGAATTGTGATAAAAGGGTTATTGGTTTGTTTATTTTCTCTCTCTCTTGCCTCTTTGTTTCTTGTTTATTATTATTTATTATTTATTAAATGTGTATACCAGCCTATACCTCCCTGCTGCACCAAGGATTCCCTGCCCGAGCTGCTTCAGGTTGTGGCGGATGTTCTCCTGGAGACACCTAGTTTGGTTGTCCTAGGGGATTTTAACATCCATGCTGACATGACCTTACAAGGGGCTGCTTGGAACTTTGTGGAAAGCATGGGCTCCATGAATAAGTTTGGCCCAACTCATAGTCATGGACATGCCTTAGACCTGGTGTTCACCTCTAGTGACGTGGGTGATCTGACACTAAGTAAAAGTGAAACAAAAGAAGTGCCATGGTCAGATCACTTCCTGGTGCAACTGGACTTCTTGGCGACCCTTCACCTCTGCAGGGAGGTGGGACCATTTCGGATGATCCGCCCCCACAACTTAATGGATCCATTTGGCTTCCAGAAAGTGGTAGGGGATGCTTTATTCCATGTTGATGGTCTTTCAGCTGATTCCCTGGTAGCCCATTGGAATGCGGAGTTAATCGCATCTGTCTATCGACTGTCTGGCTCCGAAGTGCCCTCTCCGATTGCATGGAGCCCGGACAGCCCCATGGTTTCCCCCGGAGCTGGGGGTGAGGAAACAATCGCTGAGACGGCTAGAGCACCGGTGGCAGAAAACTAATTCTGAATCGGACCGGACACAGGTTAGAGCTCAACGTTGAGCCTACCAAGCGGTGATAGCGACAGCGAAGAAGACTTTCTTCACCGCCTCTATTGCATCTGCAGAAAATAGTAGCAGAAGACTCTTTCAGGTAGTTCACAATTTAACGGAACCACCTTTACCATCGGGGCCTTGTAAAGACCCCAAGTTCTCCTGCAAAGATTTCACAAAGTTTTTTTACAGATAGAGTCACTCAGATTCGGAAGGAGGTAGGCACCACCATGGGAGCAGGGCCGGGTCAGGAGAGTGCTAGAGCCCTGTCTGGTCGACTTGAAAGGAATCAATTTCAATCCGTTACCCCCGGGGATGTGGACAGGCTGCTTGGACGCGTGAAACCAACCACCTGTCTCCTTGATCCTTGCCCATCCTGGCTAATAAAAGGAGGCCGGGAAGGGCTGGGCGATGGGCTCTGTGGGGTAGTGAATGCTTCCTTCTGTGAGGGAGCATTCCCAGACCCGCTGAAAGAGGTGGTCATTAAACCGCTTCTTTAAAAAACATCTTTAGACCCGGCCAGTATGGCCAACTATCGCCCAGCCTCAAATCTTCCATTCTTGGGCAAGGTGATTGAGCGGGTGGTTGCTGAACAACTCCAAGCACGCCTGGAGGATGCGGACCATTCGGATCCCTTTCCAATCGGGATTCAGGCCTCACCATGGGACTGAAACTGCCTTGGTCGCGCTGGTTGATGATCTCCGGCGGGCTAGGGACAAAGGTGAGAGCTGTTTCCTAGTTTTGCTGGATCTCTCAGTGGCTTTTGATGCTATCGATCATAACATCCTTCTGGACCATCTAGAGGAGCTGGGAGCACTGTTGTGCTGGCCCCGGGGGGGGGGGGTTACCGAGAGGCATGGTCAGAGTCCGGTCCTGGGTCGAGGGTCTGGAGACTGTCCACCAAGGGCGAAGCGGGGTCCAAAGCAAGAAGCCAGGTGTGGTCAGGAACTCCGGAAGAACAGGTCTGGGTGCTGGCAGAAACAGGTTTCCAACAATGTTGCTCCTGCAACCTGGGACTGGGCTGACTGGCCTTTATCTCCTCTGAGGCCAGGGGCGGTCCCGGCCCCACAGGTGACCTGCCTCTCCTGGCCTTAAGGCGAGCACTCCTCCTGAGAGAACTTAGTTCCCTCCGCCTCTCTGCCCTGAGCCTCTGCAGCTCAGGAGAGGCTGGAGGGTTACTGGACCCAGGGGCAGCTTCACCTTCCCCTGACAAGGCTGGGAGAGGAGCACCTGCAGGCAATGGGTCCTCAATCACCTCCGGAGCCAGAGTGGATACATCTGGTGTCTGCTCCTAAGGATCCGGCACAGGTGCAGGCCCTTCAGATTCAAGCCCCTGCCCCGGCTCAGCCGGCCCTGTAGGCAGGGACTCCTCAGGTTCAGCTTCTGAATCAGATTCCCAGGCCATCACAACTGTTATACAGTGGTTCCGCTCCTTCCCCTGGGCCATGTCCAGAAAGTGGTGGGGGGATGAGTGTTTAGACCCCTGGGCTCTCACTTGTGGGGTGCCTTAGGGTTGCATCTTCTCCCCTATGGTTTTTAACATCTACATGAAGCCGCTGGGAGATCATCAGGGGCTTTGGGCTGGGTGTACATCAATATGTGGATGATAACGAGCTCTACTTCTCTTTCAAATCAGAACCAGTGAAGGCAGTGAAGGTCCTGTCTGAGTCTCTGGAGGCGGTTGGAGGATGGATGGCGACAAGACAGAAGTACTGTTTTTGGGGGACAGGAGGTGGGCAGGTGTGGAGGACTCTGTGGTCCTGAATAGGGTAACTGTGCCCCCGAAGGACCAGGTGCGCAGACTGGGAGTCATTTTGGACTTGCAGCTGTCCATGGAGGCGCAGGTCAATTGTGTATCCAGGGCAGCTGTCTACCAGCCCCTCTGGTACACAGGCTCAGACCCTCCCTGCCCACAGACTGTCTCGCCAGTGGTGCATGCTCTAGTTATCTCCCGCTTGGACTACTGCAATGTGCTCTACGTGGGGCTACCTTTGAAGGTGACCCAGAAACTACAACTAATCCAGAATGCGGCAGCTAGACTGGTGACTGGGAGCGGCCGCTGAGACCATATAACACCAATCTTGAAAGACCTACATTGGCTCCCAGTACGTTTCCGAGCACAATTCACAGTGTTGGTGCTGACCTTTAAAGCCCTAAACGGCCTCGGCCCAGTATACCTGAAGGAGCGTCTCCACCCCCATCGTTCTGCCTGGATGCTGAGGTCCAGCGCCGAGGGCCTTCTGGCGGTTCCCTCATTGCGAGAAGCAAAGCTACAGGGAACCAGGCAGAGGGCCTTCTCGGTAGTGGCACCCGCCCTGTGGAATGCCCTCTCATCAAATGTCAAAGAGAAAAACAAGTACCTGACATTTATAAGACATCTGAAGGCAGCCCTGTTTAGGGAAGTTTTTACTGTGTGACATTTTAATGTATTTTTAATTTCTGTTGGAAGCTGCCCAGAGTGGCTGGGGAAACCCAGCCAGATGGGTGGGGTACAAATAATAATAATAATAATAATAATAATAATAATAATAATAATAATAATAATTATTAAAGAGTGGAGGATACTTGCTGCACAAAATCCTTTGCTGACTTGGTATATTTTCTAACGCAGTGTTTCCCAACCACTGTTCCGCGGCACTCTAGTGTGCCGCGAGATGTTGCCTGGTGTGCCGCGGGAAAAATTAAAAAATTCGAAAGATAGCTTCATATCCGGAGAGGCGGCCTTCAGGCGAGTTTTAATTTTAATTTTCCTTCTCCCACTTAATGCCCCACGCTCGCCCGAGCAGCTTGCAGTCCTCGGTAACCACGGCGACCCGAGGGAGGGGAGGGAACAGGGAAGTTGAGGGCGGCGACAAGCCGCGATGACGTCAGTGGGCCGCGCCGCCTCGCCCTGGCACGGTGTGAGAGCCCCAGCTAGTGGCGCGAGCTTCAGAATAAGTGGGATCCGCGTGCGCGAGACCAAGATCGCGGGTAAGGAGCTCAGCCCTGGGCAGGAGGAAGCGGGGCCGCGCGTGCGGGCCACATCCCCACAGAGAGCGAGCCTCCCCCGGCCCACCACTCCGGGCAGGTCCACTCGCATGAGGGGGCGGCGATGGCGACGGCCGGCAGCTTGCCTGCAATGCCATCCCTCGAGCAGGCGAGGAGCCCGGAGGCTACCAGATGCGAGTCCTCTTTCCCACCCTGCTCGGGAGTCCATTCAGGATCTAGAGTGGGGAAGCGGGGCTTGTGTCTGGGCTGGACACATTGGGCTGCCTGTGCCGCTCGACCTGCGGGGAGAAATCAGGGTGGGAGTCACGACCGTGAGGCAGGGCTGCCAAGTGTGGCAGAAGAGGACACGGCCGTCGCACCTGTCCTTAGGTAGGAGCTTCTTCCGTGTCGACCTGCTGCCCTAAAGTCTTGGCTTTTTGGCGGTTGGCACAGAAGGAAGGCAAGGGGGAGGGGAAAAAATTAAAACTTACACTTTCGTGCGTCCCTCCCGGCGTGATGCTGCGCGCTGACGTCATGGGGCTGTAATGGTGGTGTGCCTCGAGATTTTTTTCATGAAACAAGTGTGCCTTTGCCCAAAAAAGGTTGGGAAACACTGTTCTAATGAATGCCTTCATGTACATCAAGGAGATCCAAGGATACAGTTGGGCTTGTGGAAAATGAAAATGAGTTAGGGTACATTGGATAACTTGATTTGGATTTACTGTGCCAGCTCCAGATGCAGGAAAAAGCAAAATGTTTACTGCAATTTAATAAGGGAAATAATTAAGGGGGGGGGGAGTAATCCAGCGTACAAGTTTCCAAGAGAGAAGGCCCTGGGCTAAAATGGTGCTTGCCACCTGCAACTTTTATAAGGACTTTATTATTAACTATGTCCTGTTCTGGACACTGCAACTGGGATGCCTGTAGGGGAGAGTGGCAAAGATGATGAAGTACAGTGGTACCTTGGGTTAAGAACTTAATTTGTTCTGGAGATCCGTTCTTAACCTGAAACTGTTCTTAACCTGAAGCACCACTTTAGCTAATGGGGCCACCTGCTGCTGCCACGCTGCCAGAGCACGATTTCTGTTCTCTTCGTGAAGCAAAGTTCTTAACCCGAGGTAATATTTTTGGGTTAGCGGAGTCTGTAACCTGAAGCTTATGTAACCCGAGGTACCACTGTAGTGGAAAACAAGTCCTTGGAGTTGGCTGGCCTGGAGAAGAGACTATTAAGAGGCAATATTATGGCCACCTTCAACTATGTGCAGGGCTGTTACACACACAATGGCTCAAATTCATTTTATGTTGCTCCCAGAGGGTAGCTATTGAACCAGTGGATACAAATCAGAAGGAAAAGGATTTAGCCTAAATACTAGGAAGAAGTCCCTGGTGGTTTGAGCTTTTGGACAGGGGAACCGGTGGCCTCTCCTTCACTGGCAGTTTTTGAGCAGGGGCTGAATGGCTACTGCTAGTAGGGGGGTAGACAAGATGATTCCTGAGGTCTCTTCCAACCCCAAGTTTCCACTTTTATTTAAAATAATGACCTTTATAAAGCTTACCTGGCTGATCTGAGGTGCCCCTTTAGTTGAAACCCTTTTGCTCTATATATTCAAGGCTGCAGCTGTTATATACTGTTTTTAATAATAATTGCTTCCCACTGAGGCGTCCAGGCTCACAGGTCAGCAGGAGAGCAGCAGCTTTCCAGGCAGGTCGGAGCTTCAGTCTGCAGCACCGGATTAGGCCTCAGCTACGAGGAGAGGCTTTTCTCTTCCCTGGTGGGCTAGGAGATGAACCAGGGGCCCGACTGCTGGCCTAAAGCAGCTTCCTCTTATGCTCCTGGGTGAAGCAGAACTTCTAATCGGAATCAGAAGCCCACGGTCCATATTGCGGACCAGTAAATCGCTTCGTGTGAGGAAGTGCAGCGCTGCGCAGGAGGCCGCTTGGAGGCAGCAGTCTGGCCCCCTCCAGCGCCCCCGCCTCGCTCTTCCGCAGCGGCTCGGCTTCTTACTGCCGTCCGGAGCGGCGGGGAAATCGATCCAGCGCCGGAGTTTGGAAGGCGCCGCCGCCTCGTCCTTGCCGTCCTTCTCCTCCTTCTGGGCCGGGAGAGGAAGTTCAGCCTCGGCGGGCAGAAGCAGCAGAAGCCCGCAAAGGAGGAGCGGGGGGCGGCGCGCGAAGGCGGCGGCTGCGAGGAAGCTGCGTCGGGGCGTTTGCGCCGGATTGCCGAGCGGCAGCGACCCTTCTTCGCCGCCCCCCCCCCGGGCAGTAGGAAAGGAGCCGCCTTGGGGGGCGGCACAGCTCTCTGCGCCCCCGGCGTGCATTGCCCTCTCCGGGCATAGGCTGCTTTTTCCTTCTTTGCAACGGGCCCCCCAGCCGCTCTCCCTCGCTGCCCCTGCCGAAAGAGGGGCGCTGAGGGCGGGGGGAGCAGCTGGGGGGGGGGGCTCGCCTGCGCTGCGCCCCCCCAAGCCTTTCCCATCTTTTGCTCCCTCGCGATGGGAAGGCGGCGGTGGCAGCTGCTGCTTCTTCTTTGAGGGTCTCGGCTTGGCGAGGAGGGGGGGTCCCCGGTAGCCTCCCAGGCCACGGGGGGGGGGATGGCCCCCCAGGACTAGCAGAACTCCGAGCCCCCTCCCCACCCCAGGTATATAGGGTGGGAATTGGCAAGGCTTCGGGGGACCTGGAGGAGGGGAAAGCGGGGCCCAAAGGGGTTTTTCGGGGGGGGAGGTTAGGCCGTAAATGAACGGGAGCGGTCTCTTCAGAGCAGGGGGGTTCATTTAGAAGAGCCAAGGTGAGGGGGTAGTCTATATATAAAAGGAGGGACGGGGGGGGAGTCTGTTGGTCATTTTGTGGGTGATAGGGGGACAGTGTTCATTTTAGCCCCTATTGGGAAATGGGGACATAAAGTGAGGGTATTGGAGGTCAATCATAGGATCCTGGGTTAGGGGGGTGTGCCAGTTAGCAGGGGAGAAGGGCTTGCTTACATGGGGGGTCCTTTGTTTTTAGGGAGGAGGAGGGGCTAGCCAGCTGAGAAGGGGGCCTCCTGGGGAGAGAAGGAGGGACACCCCACCCTCACCTGACAGGTGTTTTTTGCCAAGTGCGGGCCCTGGCCAGAGTCCCAGGCCAAAGGCCCAGGCCTGTGGGCAGCCAAGATGGCGGACCTGGAGGCCGTGTTGGCGGACGTCAGCTACCTCATGGCCATGGAAAAGAGCAAGAGTTCGCCTGCCGCTCGCGCCAGCAAGAAGATCACCCTCCCCGAGCCCAGGTGAGAGCGGCTGGCGGGATGTGTTGGGGGGGGGGCTTGCAGTGTGCTCCTCCTCCCCGCCAGTACTTTATTTAATTTATTACTTATTTGCTTGATTTCTATCCCAACCTTTTCTCTTTCCAAGGAGTTCCACATGGGTGTAAATGGTCCTTGCCCCTCCCCGTTTGATACCCCCACGACAACCTTGTGGGGTGGGCTAGGCTGGCTGGTCTTTCCCAAGTTCTAATCCTTTTTTATCCTGACAGCAACCACCACAATCCTGAGAGGTAGGCTAGGCTGAAAGGCAGTGCCTGGCCCAAGATCACACCCAGAGAGCTTCGTGGCTGAGTGGAGGGATTTGAACTCAAACCACTGTGCCACGCAGGCTATCTCCACCACCACCACCACCGCCAACACCTGCAGGCCCAAAGCACCTGTGATGGAACTCTGCCAAGGAGGATGAGCCAGGATTAGTACTGCCCATCATCCTTGTTATCATCAATATTATTACTGCATTTCTGTCCCACCTTTTCTCCAAGGAGTTCCAGGGTCCTTGTCAGACACTAACTCCTGCACCACCCTGGCTCCAATTATGAGTCTCCCCTTCCTATGAATATCTTCTAAAGCCTGCTTCTCCTATCCAGATACCCCTCTCCAATATCCCAGATACAACTCCTCCACCATGACGGCTGACTGAAGGGTCAGCCAGGATAGATCCCTCTTTGCTCTTTCCCAGCACCATACTTTTATAAACCCCTCACCCTTGTCTCCCCCAAATTGCCCCCCAAACCAGCAGTCTGTGAGAGTTGGGGTAGAGTGAATGTGAACCAAATGAAGGATTGCAACCCACCCCCCTTTTTCTTTTGCATGTGGTCCGCTTGGATTCCCTTCAGGAGGTGGAAGCCGCTTCAGGTCTTTGCATTCCCCTGACCCTGGCCTTTGACTGCTCTTAAGTTATGTTTGATTTATTTATTACATTTTATATCCTAACTTTCCCCCTGTGGAACTCAAGGTGGCATGCATGGTTCTCCCTTCCTCATTTCATTTAATCCGTACTACAACTCTGAAGTAGGTTAGGCTGAGAGGTAGTGACTGGCCAAAGGCCACCCAATGAGCTTGGTGGCTGTGTGAGGATTCGAACCCTTGTCTCCCAAGGTCAGAGTCTAACACCTTTAAGCATTACACCACACTGGTGCTTAAATCACACAGTCACAAGACCATCCAAGAGCATAACCCAAGAGGGTCTGAGCATATCTGGTTTGACTACACTGGCTACTACTGATTAGTTTGGGGACTGGTTTTTGACCTATAAAGCTTTAAGTGACTCAAGACCCTCTACTTCAAGGACCGCCTTTACCCACATGAACCAACGTGGACTCTGCCCTTCCTTGTGGTCTTTGTGAGGGAGGCAGAGAGGATGTCAACATGAGAGTGGGCCTTTTCAGAGGGGGTTCCCTGTTGGCAGAATGCTCTCCCCAGGCAAGCACGATTTTAGGTGCCAGGCTTCTGGTTTTTAATTGCAAGGGTAGTTAGTTATGCCAATGGCCTTTGCTTAGCCACTGAGGATGACCTTTAGGTGAAGTGGGGATGGTCTGTTCATTTTAAATTTATTGTCGGATGTTTGCTGCTCTTTTCATTTAATGCCTTTGTCATTTTATTTTTTCCTTCTTAAGTAGGTTTGAGGTACATGAGTCCAAAAATGTGACAAATAAATAGAATAAATAAAAAAGTTTATAATGACCCCCCTCCTCTACATAAAAGGATTCCCACCCTGGCAAGTTGTTCCAATGATTCTTCTTTGGCTTCAGTTGTCCTTCATCCTACTACTCTTTTTACTATTATTTAAATTAAAATGATACTGTTATTAAGTGACCATAGTAAACCTCCACTTATGGTTGGTGGATGTTTTGTGTCATTTGGTGGTGCCCACAACCAGACACCTGGGTCATATAAATAATCAAATTGATCTTTTCCATGTCAGATCCTTCCCCTGACCCCCTCAACTTTAAGTTTGACAAAGAAATTATGAAAATAGCTGGGCTTTTGCAAGGCTTTTCAGAGCTGCTGCCCCTGGAAGCAACTGTCTTTCTCCAGTGTCACCAAAGTCAGCGTAAACGTTGGCAAGCACCTCTGCTGCAGCGCTTTAGTGGGAATTCCCATCTTGGTCTTCTTCCTCTACCTGCTACTCTTAGCTACCTTGGTACCATTCTCTTTGGCCTCCAGTTTTCTAAAATCTTGAGTGGCCAAGGCTTTTCCTCTGCCCCCCAAAGTCCCCTTAGAGATGGGACACCCAGACATCTTATTCTGTTTCATGGGAGCTGATGTGAATATACAAAGGTGCCATTGGCCCATTTATGCCCAGCTTTCTCTGCTCTGACCAGTGGCAGCTCTTAAAGGCTTCAGGACTTTCCCAGGTTTGTGCATCCCCCTTCCTTCCTCCTTTTAGCTGGAGATGTCAGGGCTTGAACCCAGAACCATTTACATGTAAACCTGATGCTCTACCACTGAGCTGTGTTGGTCCTTTTCGTTAGGCTGCTACTTCTTCCTGGAATGGTCCTCCCTGTGATTGGATGGGGAACCAAAAGCCTCCTCTCTGCTTCCAGGGATTTAAAAGCCTCCCTCCCTCCCTATTTTCATCCAGCTACTCTTATCCCTTTGGGGGATATTTCTGTCCCTGATTCCACCCCACCCCCCGCCCCTCCTGAGCTCATCAACCTTGTATCTAAGCTTCCTAGGGAACCAGTGTGGTGTAGTGGTTAAGAGCGGTAGACTTGTAATCTGGTGAACCAGGTTCCTCCGCTCCTCCACATGCAGCTGCTGGGTGACCTTGGGCTAGTCACATTTCTCAGAAGTCTCTCAGCCCCACTCACCTCACAGAGTGTTTGTTGTGGGGAGGAAGGGAAAGGAGAATGTTAGCTGCTTTGAGACTCCTTCAGGTTGTGATAAAGCGGGATATCAAATCCAAACTCTTCTTCTATTAGCACCTCTGTGTCTTCTGCTACAAATCACTATCCCAGCCATGTGGGATGTTCTGCACCCTCTTTTGACTCCATGTCAAACAAAGGACAGGTACAACAAACACTTTCCTGATTGCTGTTTGTAAAAAGTACAGACAAAAAGGGGAGTGGGAGTGGTAATTGGGAGTTTCGTATATGCCCACATCAGACCACCTAGCCTAGTATTGTCTACACTGACTGGCAGCAGTTTTCCAGGGTTCCAGGCAGCTGTCAGGGATTGAACTTGGGACCTTTTTTTATACAAAGCAGAAACTGCCCTTGCCCATGGACTTGCATTGGAAGGCTTCAAATTGCCCGAGACATGGACTTCAGAATTTGGGAATCCTAAAAGGACATGTGGACTGTGAGATTGAAATGTTTCTGATCAAATGAGGAAGTGTGTTGTGAGGGAAAACATTCTTTCCCAGGAAGAGACCATATTTCTCCAGTTATCTTTAGACAGGGTGCTGAACCAGCAATAATATTGGCTTCCTGCAGCTCCGTATCTCCATGTGCTTGACTTCCATGGAGCCCTTTGTGGTCAAAGTTCCTGTTTTCTACCTTGTTTTTTGGCCTTGTTCGTGCAAGTTTGGGTTGCCTTGTAAGGGGGAAAGAGCTCATCCTTTTTGGGATAAATGTAGATGCATTTCTCTCTTGAAAGATACAGTAAAGGGACCCCTGACCATTAGGTCCAGTCGTGGCCGACTCGGGGTTACGGCGCTCATCTCGCTTTATTGGCCGAGGGAGCTGGCGTACAGCTTCCGGGTCATGTGGCCAGCATGACTAAGCTGCTTCTGGCGAACCAGAGCAGTGCATTGAAACGCCGTTTACCTTCCCGCTGGAGCGGTACCTATTTATTTACTTGCACCTTGACGTGCTTTCAAACTGCTAGGTTGGCAGGGACCGAGCAACGGGAGCTCAACCCATTGCGGGGATTCGAACCACTAACCTTCTGATTGGCAAGTCCTAGGCTCTGTGGTTTAACCCACAGCGCCACCTGCGTCCCATTTGTCTCTTAGAGGACACGTAAATGTTCCCTCCCTGAACTGATGGTGAATGATGTTCCTGCTCCTGTTTTTTAGGCTAGCCAGGAGATCAAGAACTGGAGTATAGCTAGAGGGAGGAAATCTCTCCCCGCCCCTTTAAGGTGGGCACTGTTGGGGTCATTTCACATGGTTTTAAGTGCCCCATCTGTGTGTGTACATTTGAGTGCACCCTCTCCTGTGTAGGACAGGCAATTACCAGGCTGGCTTGTTAAATTTCAATGAGTCATCACCATTATCCCTTGCTGGGTTTCCTTTTGACCACTTACTTGGCAGGTATTTCTCTATTTCTAGACCAGGGGTCAGCAGGCGTTTTCAGCAGGAGGCCGGTCCATTGTGCCTCAGACCTTGTGGGGGGCTGGACTATATTTTTTCTTTTTTGGGGGGGAATGAACAAATTCCTATGCCCCACAAATAACTCAGAGATGCATTTTAAATAAAAACACACATTCTACTCATGTAAAACATGCTGATTCCTGGACCACCCGCAGGCCAGATTTAGAAGGCGATTTGGCCGTATCCGGCCCCCGGACCTTAGTTTGCCTACTCATGTACTAGACAGGCAGGGCTGAGTCTTACGCATGCACTGAATGTCAATGCTTCTGGCCTAGGTGGTTGTGGAGGGATGCGGTGCTTGTCTGCTCAGAGAGAGAGAGAGAGATGACTGTGCTGATGCAATCCTAGACTGATACCCAGACAAGAAAGAAACACCCCCATGTGATACTTGCTGTTGAAAGGGATGGAACAACTGCAGTGTGATTTAGATCAAGTGCTGAGCAGCACTGGAGGTTTTTCCTTTTCTTTCAGGAGAACATTTTTTTCTTTTTTTAGAAAGAGTATGAGGCAAGGAGAAAAATGTCTACTCTCCTGTCCTTCAAAATTAGGGTTGCTTCCCAAATGTAGCATATAGGTTTTTTAAAAATCCTGACATTGGTGTTTTCTGCAAAAGAATCTAGTGAAGAAGCAACATTAAGGTGATGTTGGTGCAAACAAATGGATTGGCCTTGTAGGTGCTCTTGTCAGCTCCAGTCTGGTTGGCTGGCCTGGCAGAGAACAGGGCAAGGAGAGAGCAGTTTTAAGTGTGTGTGTATTTATGTTTGTGAGCCAGGTAGCTCCCTGCTCAATAGGAAATATTCCTGAGAGGTAATTGCTGAGTGATTAGGGGCAGGCACACCTGCAGTGATCCCCTCCTGCCCTCAAATCACATAGATCAGGATGTGTTTAAACCAGATTCGTTAGCTTAAACATAGATTTCAAAGCAACAAAGTCTATTTGGTTTTTATGTATGTTAGCTCCACTGCTTGTAGGATCAAAGAGGTGAGAGCAGGCTTTCCTAATTAGATTACAGGTAACAATCTTTGTCCTAGGAAATGGCTGAGAGCTTAGGTGTCCTGAATCCTTCAGAGACAACACAACAAATGGCAAATGACAACAGGATGATGAGAACCCCAGGTGTTTCCTTCCATGTCTCACCTGATGTTTAATATGCTGGCAGTGAGCTTTTGAGTCATACAGATCTCTTGAAACCAAGGAAAACAGAAATTTCCAGATGTGCACTCCCAGGACAGTTGCCCGGATGTTCACTCCTTCACAAACCTGAGAAAAATGAATGGCTCAAATGGCAGAGCTCATGCTTTGCGTGTCCCAGGTTCAATCCCTGGCAACATCTCCAGGTAAGGTTGAGAAAATATCCTTGCCTGAAACCCTCGAGAGCTGCTGCTGGCCAGTGAAGGTAATACTGAGCCAGCTGCTTTAATGGTCTGACTTGGGATTGGTGAGGTAGATTCTGATGGGATCAGAAGTTGCACTCACTTCAGTGGGACTTGTGCAAGGAGCTGGGGGGGGGGGTTCTTTTGCCTCCTAACTTTTGCTGTTCAGCAGCCAACCTCTGTCCCACCAGCTCCGCTGGCCCTCTGCCTCGTCCTGGAACTGCCATTGACTTTGTGTGTCTCAGTGACTGTTAGCTGTGGAGTTGACCATCTTTCCTCATGATCAGTCTTCATGTGCACATGTAGGGGATTTTCTTGAAATGCTGGCAGCCATGGGGGCAGCCTGTGCATGAGGTAGGTGACATGGTCCTCATACTGAGCTACTGCAGTAGTAAATTTGAACATCTTGTAATTGGCCACTCACCCTGGGCTTAGCAACAGTTCCCAGGAACTTAATTCAATCTGCCATTTATCCATCTTGTCTCACACAGGGTTCATTGGTAGGTTTTGCTTCGCTCGTGTCCTTCTGGAAGAATTTAGTTAGATGGGAGGGCCTGCAGCTCAGGGCTAGAGTGCCTAAGGTTGCAAGTCTCAGCCTGGCCCTGTGCTGGGATGTTTCTGCTAGCCAGGATTGTCTGCAGTGAGCTAGATGTCAGACATGGAGTAAACAAGATGGAGGAGGGCCCACGGCCCAGTGTTAAGGCATCCCACTTAAGGGGGGGAAAGGAGCAGGGCACAGGTGATTGAAAAAGGAGCTGAATTTTTCCTATAGGTTGTAACAATTGTAATTGACAATTGCATTTGAGTAAGAATTATTTGATATGATTTCTGAGATGAAATCAGATTTGGCCAAGGAGATAACACAGCACTCAGACAAATTAGCAGATAACTTACTAGCCCGAATTGATAAAAATACGGAAATGGTGACAAAATTGTCAAGTACAGCAGTACCTTGGGTTAATAACTTAATTCGTTCTGGAGGTCCATTCTTAACCTGAAACTGTTCTTAACCTGAGGTACCACTTTAGCTAATGGGGCCTACCGCTGCCACTGTGCCACCGCTGCATGATTTCTGTTCTCATCCTGAAGCAAAGTTCTTGACCCGAGGTTCTATTTTTGGGTTAGCGGAGTCTGTAACCTGAAGCGCCTGTAACCTGAAGTGTCTGTAACCCGAGGTACCACTGTAAGATTGACTCACTGACTAAGAAAACAGAAGCGTTTGATGTCTCTCTGAAAGGCTTGGAGGAAAAATCAGGGAAACTGGAGACTGAAACCAAAGATTTAAAAAACTTTCAGGAACCGCCAAAGGAGGATGTGTCCTGGCAGACAGGAATCATTTGCGGATTCTCTAGTGGTTCTTGAAATGAAACAGAACAGACGGAGAGAATGATGGGCGTCCCTGAGGAGGGAGAAAATGACCTGAAAGAATTCCTTGCATTGCTCCTTTAAGAAGGCCTTCTTGTCTCTCCTTGCAATTTTTGGGAAATCTGCATTCAATTTCCTCTATCTTTCACTATCTCCCTCGCATTTTGCTTGCCTTCTCCCCCCCCCCCCATTTGTAAGGCCTTATTGGACAGCCACTTTGCTTTCTTGCATTTCCTCTTCATTGGGATGGTTTTCGTTGCTGCCTCCTGTATAATGTTACGGGCCTCCATCCATAGTTCTTCAGGCACTCTGTCCACCAAATCTAAATCCTTAAGCCTGTTCCTCACTTCCACGGTGTATTCATAAGGGATTTGATTTAGATGTATCTTACCGGCCCAGTGGCTTTTCCTACTTTCTTCAGTTTAATCTTGAATTTTGCTATAAGAAGCTGATGATCTGAGCCACAGTCAGCTCCAGGTCTTGTTTTTGCTGACTGTATAGAGCTTCTCCGTCTTTGGCTGCAGAGAATATAATCAATCTGATTTCGATGCTGCCCATCTGGTGATGTCCACGTGTAGAGTCGTCTCTTGTGTTGTTGGAAAAGAGTGTTTGTGATGACCAGCTTGTTCTCTTGGCAGAACTCTATTAGCCTTTGCCCTGCTTCGTTTTGAACTCCAAGGCCAAACTTGCCAGTTGTATCTTTTATCTCTTGATTCCCTACTTTAGCATTCCAATCCCTTATAATGAGAATAACATCCTTCTTTGGTGTCATTTCTATAAGGTGTTGTAAGTCTTCATAGAATTGGTCAATTTCAGTTTCTTCAGCACCAGTGGTTGGTGCATAAACTTGGATTACTGTGATTTTAAAAGGTCTGTCTTGATACTGGTGATTAAAATGAACGTATTGCCAAAAATGTTATTTCTATTTCAGTCAGTCCCAGTGATAAGCAATATGAGATGCTTCAAAGAATGGCAGAAAGATATCGCGAGATTTATCTGGAAACGGAGGATACTGAGAATAAAATATAAACTCCTTATGGATGTTGAAGAAATAAGAGATTTCTCCCTACCAGATTTAAAGTTATATTATGAAGTATCTTGTATCTGTTGGATTCGGGATTAAATTAGAAAACATGGACCTTCTAGATTTGGAAGGGCATGACAATAGATTTGATTGGCATGTGTATTTATGGTATAATAAAGCCAAAGTCCACAAAGGATTCCAGAACTACATAATAAGAAATGCAATTTTAAAAGTATGGGAGAGATACAAGGATTTACTAGAACAAAAGACACCATGGTAGATCTCACTGACAGAAGTAATATCAGTAATATCAGTAAAAAAATTGAACATGATCTGTTAACAGAAGTGGATAATCAATTAAAGGTGAAAGATTTTGAGGAAATCAGCGAGAAAGTTATAGATTGGTTACAATACTTTCAACTAAATGAAACCTTTAAAAATGATAAAAAGAAAGGATTTAGTTGCACCATATCAAGATTTCAAAGAGAAATAGTGGAGGATAATATAAAATTATTG
Organism: Podarcis liolepis; assembly: GCF_965112155.1. NCBI lineage: Eukaryota > Metazoa > Chordata > Lepidosauria > Squamata > Lacertidae > Podarcis > Podarcis liolepis. The sequence goes on from NC_139573.1 coordinate 58,475,564, forward strand.
TCAAAAATTCTCATTGCTGTTGGAATGGGAAACAAAAGACAAAGAGGTTAAGTGTGTAATGATAAAGTGGGCAAAGGATCTGGGACATAACATACAAATGAATGATTGGGAAAAACTTTGGAAGGCGGATCTCAAATTTACTGCATGTACCACACTGAAAGAGAACTATATGAAAATGATGTATCGGTGGTACTGTATATAACACTGGTAAAACTTGCTAAATAAATGCTGGAAATGCAGAGAAAAAGAGGGTACATTTTATCATATGTGGTGGGAATGCAAGGTTATTAAAAGCTTATGGGAAATGATATATAATGAATTGAAAAAAATGTTTAAACTAACCTTTGCAAAGAAACCAGAAGTGTGTAATAGGAACAGTAATTCCCAAGGAACTGAAGAAATTACTTATGTATGCCACAACAGCAGCCTGGCTCCTGTTAGCCCAAAGATGGAAAGAATAAGAGTTGCCAACAATAGAAGAATGGCAAATAAAACTTATGGACTATGCAGAAATGGCAAAACTGATGGCAAAATTCAGAGACTCTGACAATGAGAAGTTTAAAAAAGAATGGGGGAAATTTATTGTGTACATGCAGAAATACTGTAAACAAGTTGGTACATTGGCAGGTTTAGATTAAGCACTTGTAAGTCGTAAATAATTAGATAATGTAAAGGTGTAACAAGTGGATAAAAATAACAAAATGCAGAGAATGATGTAAGATGTAAAGAACCAGTAGAAGGGGGTGGAAGGAAGTCTTGAGGTTTAAAGAACCTCAAAAGAAGGTTTGTAAAATAGTAGAAGTATAAATGTTAATGGTGGTTTGATTTTTGTATCCTTATTTTATTGATTATTATTTTTGGAAAAAAAATATTTACAAAAGAAAGAAAGAAAAAGGTGCCTCCTTTGACGAGTCACTGCTCATCAGTATTAAGCCAGAGGGACAAGTGTTTTGTCTTGGTTATCAGAGAGCTTTGTGTGCCCAAGAGACATGTACCTTAGCCTTGTTTGAGGTCTGAGCCTAACCATTTTTCAGTAATCCTTAGCAGAAATAAAATAGTTTTTAAAGCAGAGAATCATTTCCTGTTTTAGACAGCTGGATGGCTCCATTAAAAAGTTTGTCTCCCCCGTTCCAGGTTGTTGCTGGTATATTTGTCCCCCTAACTCTGAGCAGGAAAGGATGGTGCACATTTGATCATCCTGTGTTGTGTTTCCAGGGTGAAAGCATGTGACTTTTGTAGGTCTGTCCAGGGGGGATCATAGCTGAATCCAGATTAGCCCTCAAGTGTAGCCTATGCTAGCTGTTTGGTTGAAGGAAACTGATCTCTGTACAACATGATGTTGGGTTGGGTTGTTCCTTTAAACCAAGAGGCGGCAAATTGTGTAGCTGTTTATCTGGAACAGGTGACTAGCAACTGTGCTTTGTTCCAGTTACATTATCACTTGAAAGAAATACACCAAATGCAGTTTGGTTGCTCCTTCATGGTTTGTCTGCTGTCTAATGCTACGGCGCCTGCCTTCCATAGGTAAATTGGGTCCTAAAGGAAGGAAAGGACTTGATGGAATGGAAATTTTGAAGCTCCTTTCTTGTTTTATTGTGGCATAACTGAACTGTTGGCTCAACTGACCCCTACACAAACAAATCTTTTTTGTGCTGTGGCCTTTGTAGCATGAAAGGCAAACATGAGTAGTTTATTGGCCGTGCTTAGGGGAGTTGCAGAAGGTTGATTTCAAGGCTATTTACTAATGTATCATCAAACCTTTTATTGGCATCACATACAAACATCCATAGCAAATCAGTACAGAATTACCACCTTCCCAGTGACACAAAACATTTGTCAAATGAAAGAGGCAAAGCAGTCTAATATTACATCTCTAGGTCTCCAGGGAGATCAGACGTCTGGAATGTGTTTCAATGACAAAAAAACAGATAAAGATATTTAGCCACTTGGTGAGCTCCTGATTATTGCCCAATAATAGAAAATATATGACCTCTGACTCTGGTTTCCATTTGGGGATGCAGAGTTGTTCTAGGAACTGCTAGTGGAGATCCACATATAGTTTACATTTAAGAACCATATGTGTAAGAGTTTCCACCTGATGGACTTCACATGGGCAAATTCTTTCTCCTTCCACCATTCCCGAGAAGCTTCCCCATAGGAGGTTTGAAGGATCTGAATTAAACCTGGCCAGCGAAAATGCCCTTCTTTCTTGAGGATTAAGCAAAAATGCAAGATAATTGTGATTAATTTCATGTGCCCAAGAAAGTTGAAAGTTAAGAGGGGAACATGTTTTCGCTGCTGCTGCTGCTGCTGTTAGTTCCTGGCGTTCAATGTCCCACAACCTAGCTTTTAGTATAGCCTTGGCAGATGGTGGGGACATTGATTGCAAAAATTCCACTGACAGCCCAAGTTGCTGTACCGTTAGATTAAACTGTTGTAGCCCTGGGAAAAGAAAGGGATCTAGCAAAACTTCACTAAGGAGAGGATCTTTTTTAAAAAAATCATTTTTATTGATTTTCCAATAAAAAACATCCAATTAATATATCTAATCATAATACTCCAATTAAAGTAATAAACTAAAATAAAAAAGACCAAATTATAGTCCAAATTATAATTATTTTTTCAGAGCTCCCCACAGTCTGGATCTCTAAAGCATATCTCCACATCTCAGTCCTGCCTCTCCTCGTTGTTTCCATATTTTCCACATCTCGATTTTGACGCTTTATAATTCTCTGTCCCTGAGTACACGATTCTCAATCATGTCAAACATCATATACTTTTATCCGTCGAATACAGCTTTATTAGTATATATTTTTCCAACTGTTTTTTTATCAGCGCATTTTCCTCTGACTCCGTTCCAATCCGGGATGTTGTCCAAGTCTGTTATCTAAAGTTTAATGGCGCAGCAACTCCCAATCATTAATTGTCCAAACCTTCCTTTTGAGCTTTATTGAACCAGTACCTTCCAAGTTAAATTGTTAGGCAAAACTGTTTGCAATATTACAATGTAGATAAACTCTATTTCACAAATATCAGTCATTTGGCGATCGATCAGCCTTTGGAAACCGTGCTCTCCCCCCTCCAGACCCTAGAGGGAGGGCTGCTAGACACAACTTAACTTTCTCTCTTGCTCATAATAAATATAAAAAAATCTTCAAACAGCTGCACTGTATATTGTTCCAAGTTGTTCTCTCAAATCATTGCAAAATCAGCCAGCACATAACTCCTGCTTCCCTTGAAGAAAGGGAGGAATAAATTTTTACATGCTGCGTCATATTAGCGGCATCTTGCCTCCTCTTCCATCTTTATCAAGTCCTTCAAGTCTTAAGTAAAGCTGCTCAATTAAATGCCTAATTATAAATAGAAGTCCATCTGTACTCTTTTTTTAAAAAAAGTTCTTAATGAGGCTTGGCATTGAAAACCAATTGTAGATGTTAAGTGGGGGGAGGGGCATACCAAACACCTCCGTTATCCAAACTACATGATGAGAATCTTTTTGAAGTCTGAGCTTAAACCCCCAGGGACTGTACACTTCTTCAGGTTTTTTTTTAAGCTTCTTCGATCCAGTCCCATGTCTGTTTATTGTCCAAATCTGTTCATTTTTTCAAACAGATGTTCCCGGCTATGAGAATGGCATTGGAGAGTGCCGGCCGTACCGTGCTCTGCGACCCAGTGTTCTGCTGCTTGCACCTTGATGCAAGTCAGCATTCTCGGACAATCTGCGGGTCTACGAGACAGTCCTCCCCCAACCTGGGGAGTCTGCCAGGGCTAATTACCCCCATATCAGCCTTGAATTACCGGCACAGCTGGGGTCCGGCTGTATGGGAGTCAGCCATTTCCCACCGCCGGAAACAGGAAGCTCCAAGGAGAGGATTTTTATCTGTTGTGAGGCAGATGTTTAACCAGCATGTAAGAAATCTCGCCCAGGCTATGGTTGACCTCTCTCTAGACACAAGGCTACATAGGGTACACAACGTGGGACAGCAAAAATCTTAAAAAGGAAAGCTGCCTTTACTCGTTCTACCAGCTGGGTAAACCCTGGCAGCCAGACTGGAATTCCGTAGAGCAATTGAGCTGTAACTTTGACGTTGAAGACCTTGAGGGCAGAGGGGATATGTGAATTACCTCTTGTTAATAAAGAAACACATTATGGCATGCATAGACATCTTACTGGCATTCACCGCCGTTGCACCGTGCGAGGACCATAGAAGCCTACGATGGAATGTGATTCCCAGGTAGTTGAATTTGAATACCTACTGGATGGGTTTTCCACCAAATACCTAGCTATAGCTTTTGCGTGAATTCCCAAAAACCATTATTTTGCTTTTATCAAAGTTCATGCACAATTTCATTCTGGACAGATAGTCAATTCAGGAATTTAACAAACGTTTTAGGCCAATTCTTGTCCGTGAAAGCAAAATCATATCATCTGCATATAGAAGGATGGGAATGCTTGATGCGTTGAGTTTTGGGCTGTGTGCATCCATCTGTTTTAGTAAAGAAGTGAGGTCGTTAAGAGAATATTAAAAATAGAGGGAGCAAGTACACAGCCCTGCTTTACTCCTCTGTTTATAATGACAGGATCTGTCATTACATTCGTTGGTGGTGTTCTTATGCAACTTTGTGTAAAGTTTTTTAATCAAGTAAAGTAATCTAGGTTCTAGGCCCATTGTCTCCAATTTGGACCATAACAGCCCCCTGTCAACAGTGTCAAAAGCAGCCTTGATATCAAGGAAGGCCGCATAAAGACATTCTTTATGAAGCCACGTGTACTTAGCAGCTAAATGAGTTAACACCAAACAGTTGCGTAAAGTAGATTTCCCTGGCCTGAACCCTGCCTGCTCTGGACCTATGATGTTATTCTCATCAAGCCAAGTAGTTTATTTAACAGATGTTTAGCATACAATTTCCCGATGTTTGACAGTAGACTAATTGGCCGATAATTGGATGACAGCTTTTTGTCACTCTTTTTAAAGATTAGGATAATTATAGATTGCTGCCATGAGTTAGGTATAATACCAGATCTATCTATCATAGTGAATAGTTCCGCTAGTATCAGAGCCCACCACTCTGGCTTGGCATTGATCAGTTCAGATGGAATAGCATCAGGGCCGGCAGCCTTTCCTGCTTTCATCTGGTCAGCTAAAGTTATAACTTCAGTGATGGAGACAGGGGGCCACTCATCCGCGAAAGTAAAAGTGGTACGGTCATGACTATCTGGTAGAATACAGTCATCAAAGAAAACCGCCTTAAAATGCTCTACCCATGACAAAGATGGAATCAATGTCAGCGAATCATCCTGTGTCTGTGGGGAGACTGCTACAGCCTCCCAAAATTTCTTATGATCTTTCATTAGGATGGCTGAGAGTAGCGTATCCCAGCATGCCTGATTATATCTTATCCGGCTGAGCTGGATAGTTTCCCTAAGTTGTTGAGATCTGGAGAAGTATATGTCGGGCAATGGAGAGCTGCCCGTCTCTCTGAACTCTCTATAGATTCTCCTAACCTCAGTTTTAATTGCTATGGTTTCTTTGTCAGTCCAATTGCGAATCCCCCTCTTCTTAGGTGGCCTGTGCGAGTGTAAATGGGACAGTTCGGTTGTTAAAGTGTCAATAAGTTCTTCAAACCGAGAGACTCCAACAACATGGAAAGTTCACCTTTCTCTACCGCAAACAAATGAATCACACGGTCAGAATTCACCAAGCTTTGGTAAAGAGATAGTGTATGCTCGTTAACTTGCATCGTTGTGTGCTGGAAACTCGGTTCCTGGGGGGATGGATTAATTAACTCTTCTGACTTCCTCAATGGAAAGACAAGTTCGCAATGTAGAGGGAGATGGTCATTGAGCATAGGATCACCTATGTAGAACTCAGCCACATAGGGCATCAAATTGGTATCAGAATATAGTCCACCACACTATTTCCCTGCAGGGAGATATAGGTAAAATTCCCAGAGCCTTCCCAGTCAGTTAGCCCATTGAGCCACGTCAGGGCCCTGGTGGTGGTCAGCTTGGTGAGTCACAGACCAGCCAGACTGATTACTGGATCCTGGGATCTACGTTCCCAAAACCAGAAGTCTGGGAGAACAGAGGTATCCAAGATTTCCCATGCTTTTGTATACACTTCCTACCCTTGGCCTAGGCGGGCATTAAAGTCTCCAGTCAATGTAATAGGTAGGTCAGGGCAGATGAAGTCCAGATTCTTGAGCACATGTGCAATAAATTCGCATTGTAGGTTCTTGGCTGTGACAGTAGGAGTGGGAGGGATATACACATTGATCAGTAACAGTTCCTGGCACACTAGCTCTATCTTTGTTACTAGTAATATACAGCTAGCATTTGCACAGCTGTCAACTTTTCCCTTTTCTTGCAAGGAATCCTATTCGGAATAAGGGAATTTCCCTTAAAAAAAGGAAAACATTGACAGCTATGCATTTGTCGACAGGATGTGTTCACTTTTTATATGGGGAGCCACCAGGGTTAACAATCCACCTGAAGGCCTACCTTTCTTGTGGCTTTTGGTTGCTGGAACTGAAAAGGCATTAAAACCTGCAAGTTTGATGTGACATATAATGACCAGGTTTCTTGTAAACAGACTACAGTGGTACCTCGGGTTACAGACACTTCAGGTTACAGACTCTGCTAACCCAGAAATAGTACCTTGGGTTAAGAACTTTGCTTCATGATGAGAACAGAAAGCGCACAGCAGCGGTGCAGCAGCAGCAGCGGGAGGCCCCATTTGCTAAAGTGGTGCTTCAGGTTAAGAACAGTTTCAGGTTAAGAACGGACCTCCAGAATGAATTAAGTTTTTAACCCGAGGTACCACTGTATATCATGTGCCCTTATTAACTTTGTAGAGTCAGGGAGACACAGCTTAGAAAACCACCCTGCCACATTCCACGATAACAGCTTCAAAGAGGAATGTTACACCAAGTTCCCAGGCATGGCATAAAGTCAATCTAGGTGCATGTCGGAAGGCTGGCTATCACATGGAGCCCCAGACGGTTCCTGATGTATTTCCTCCACTACCTCTGGGGTGCCAGTTGTTAGTCCGTTGACCCTGGTGTCATCACTTCTTGAACTTGCAACTGTCATCTTGATCGTGCTCGAGTTAGCGATTTGATGGGTGAGTTCACTAGAACTTGGAGCAATGTTAGAATTATACTCCCCTGTAATTTCTCCTGGAGCCAGTGTTAGCTGATTTGCTGAGATCATGGGTGGGTGGGTGGGGGCTTCATCAAAGACAATTAGATCTATCTCTGACTTTCTGTGTGTCATGTTACCCTTGGGAGGAGTGTCATTTGTCATTGGCTGAACAGATTCCAGACTGGGTAAATAATGGTGAAATTCAGGATCTGCCAGAGGTCTGATGGATCTTTGACTTATCTAGATTGTGCTGGCGGTCTTTATGTGTTTGGCCTATTTGCTCTGAAGTTTTCCTCTCCAAGGGAGTATTACAGCTGGGTTCACTGCACATATCCATCTTTGACGGCCCTTCTGAATGAATCGTGGCCCTATGACAAAATCTCTTCAGCAGAGAGGGCATTGGTTTCTTGGGGCTGATCGGCTATACGGGAACTTTGGTAGTAGTTGTTTTCGTTCCGTATCTTTAAAAACGTGCCTCAAATCAATATTATAGTCCTGTAAGAGGGCCCTATAATTCAGGAGCTTTTTAGGAGTAGCTGAGTCAAAAAATGTCAGCATGAGTCTAGTGTGCTGGGGGTCCGTGCAAAGCAAGTTTATCGTGATCAAATTGTCGCACTGGATGTTTAGTAAAAGCTTAAAGTTTCTCTTCACGCTGTCAATTGATTTCCAGTAAGGCAGCTTACCACTGAAAGGATATATATCGAGAGCTACTTGAGTGCTTTGTAGGATTAGGTCCCTACTTTCACTATTGTTATTTTTACTATTTGTAGTCTCTTGGTTATCAAGTCCAGACTGATTACACGCCTGTACATGATGGTCATGGGGGAGGGCAATGCTGTGGTTGGCCTCCTTAGAATTGAGGGTGCTATTTCTGGTCGCCAGAAGCACCAATTCAGTCAAAAGAGACATTACTTTTTTTAATTTGCTGTTAATTTCCTCCACTGTTCTTGCAGTCAGCAAACAGTGGTCCGCGAGTATTTCCACATAGAGCAGTGCCCCCTCTGATGTTCATTGGATAGTTCATGGGCACTCGTCTCAGCATTCTCCCCTGGGTGATCTCCACCCATTAAAGTGTTCCCACCTACCTGGGAATGTGCTCTGTTGGATGTGGTAGGTTCTGAATTCTGTGCTCTTACGAAATCATCCAGTTTACTCTGCTTGCACTTCTGCTGTGGGCTCACTTGTGGAGAAGAGACTGGTTGCTTCTTTTTCCTAGTCATTTTCCTGGAGATGCAGCCACTACTAATTTCAGCTGTGAATCCGAAAGCTTGGCGTCCTCCTAAAAGAGAGCAATTAATCTCCACTCCTGCTGATAAGTAGTTGGTAGATTGAGTTGAGCTAGAGCTAACTCCCCGAGACTTTCCAGGACTTTTTCTAAGACTTTTAACTTGAGCTTTTAACTCAAGCTTTGTGAATATATTAGTTAAGGAACAGCTGCCAAATGTTGTAGATAAAATACTGAGGCTGATAAAAGCTGAATAAAAACTGATAAAACTAATAAAAACTAATAAAAACCGCACAACTGCTGCGGAGCTCAAGTCAATGCTTCCACTAACGACGCCATCTTGGTGCCTCTCCAATTCACTAATCCTATTTGCATGTCACCCAAATAATTATTGTTTCTGGCTAGTTTACTGAAACATTAGACAGATACAGATACAGAACTTTACAGAACAGCAAGAGTAGTCTAAACTCACCACAAGCACAGCAGCCAAAACATTTTAGGATTTGAAATGCAGGGCTAGGAAAATGGTGCATGAAGAGTCCAGAAGGGACCTGGTCATCTGCTCTTTCCCCCTTTGGCCTCATTCCCTTTCTCCCCAGAAGACCTGTGAGATCTTATTTCCAGCATGAGAGTCAGTTTGCTTTCTCCTTGAGATGAAACTGTTGGGATACTGCCAGGGAGACATCATCCATCAAGTCTCCACGTCGCCTCTGGACGTCCATCGATCTCCCGTAGACACGCAGTATCAGCAATTAGCGACACGAGCTCCAGAAATAGCTTGCCACATTCCAGAGCTGATGCACGCTCTATCATCAGATAATGCACAGCGAAAGATGCACTAAGGAGAGCATTGTTTAAGTTTATTCAGCGTTGGTCAGAACAAAGAAAAAAACATGACTGCCTGCTTCAGTGTCCAGGCACAGAGAGAGAAATGAAAGCAATAGAAAACATAAACTTCCTGTGAACAGGAAATACGCAGACTCTGTGACTCACAAAGCCTGCTCCCTTTTAAGGTGGAACGGAAATATCCTAACAGAAACATGCCTTGAAGGGAAGGCCTGCCCCATTTCAGTGACATCCAACATGGTCTGGTAGATGTTCTGGGGCACATATGGGCAGGCAGCCTGCAGTGCTTGGATTCTGAGTGGCTGTGGACCTGGCTTCATCATGGGAGTGGCAAGGGCAGGGAATGGGAGAAAGGAAGTGGCAGAGAGAGAGACTGGGGAAGGAAGGTAGAAGGAAAAGTGGGTGGCCCTGCTCATCACCATTAAGTGACCTGGCAGATTCTCCCCATTTCTGAACAACAATAGAAGTTTCTCACCTGTGTTTGAGAGGGAGGGGGTACTTTGGAACATGGAGAGGACCACACATGAAAGGATTTAATAATTTATTTTGCTTTTCAGTCGGATAAGCAGCTTGTGGCTTCTGCCTGTTGTGCCTCTTTGTGGGTTTCTGCAGGTCACTTTCTCCTCTAGGAATCCTGAGAATGCAAGATGCATTGTTCATTGCTAGTAGAAATTCTGAAACTTTCCTGGGGGAAGTGTGAACAGGGGCGCAGGAGGATTCTGGTGATAAATCAAAAACTAAGAGGCAGAGTTGACTCTTTTATTAGAGGAGGTGAGAAATCACCATTTAGCAATTTCAAATTGAGCCAGCAGAGTTTAGGAAGTACCCACCCTGTATAGCAACCTATATCAGATCTCCAGAAGTTCTCTCCCTCTCTCCAGAGAACTGGTCCGGGAAGATTCCATGGTCAAGGGCACCACCCCAAAGGCATCAGCTGGGGGTCATGGGTCTTGGTGAGAGACTTCCATATTCAGGGCTTGACAGATTACAACACAACATGTAGCACCCTGGTCCTCACACCCCCTCCGCCATCCCTTGGGTTGTGGGTGGAATGCCAGGGGACAAACCATTCAGAAGAACTTCCTGAGAGTAAGAGCCGTTTGACAGTGGAACGATCTCTCAGTAGGCAGTAGACTCTCCTTCCTTAGAGGTTTTGAAATGAAGGTTGGGTGGTCATCTGTCAGGGATATTCTTGAGCTGTGATTCCTGCATTGCAGGGGTTGCACTAGATGACCCTTGAGGGCACATTCTGACTCTACAGTTCTGTGATTTCATGATTCCTTCTGAATGACTTGTCCTGGATTTGATTTTAGTTAATGTCAGGGGTTCAGGAGCAGAGGCGAGGGCAAGGGAGGAAACAGAGAGCGAGGGGGAGGAGTCCGAAGAAAAGATGAGTGACGACGACGACCCGAGATCTCCGAGCCTGTCCAGTGAATCAGAAGATTCACAGAAAGGAGCACCAGTGGCCAGAGCAAGGGGGGAGCTTAGGGGGACACCCCAGGAAGAAGGGTCCAGAGAGGGTTCAGAGGGCAGCAGTTGGAAATCAGGGCCAGCGTCACCAACAGAGCGCAGTGGGGAGGAAAGGCGCCAGGTATCGAGCTCTGGCAGCTCGCAGCAGGGGGGAGGGCATGAGTCAGGAGTGGCCACACCTCCATCGGAGAGCGAAGAAACGGTCGAGCGGAAAGTGGAAGGTTGGGCGCGCGCGCCAAGTTCAAATGCACCGGAAGGCGGCGCACTGAGCAGCCCGGAAAGGGAGCCAGGTCCTAAAGCCCGACGCAAGGAGACAGGAGGGTCCGGGGGGTCAGCGTCAGAAGAGTCTAGGAAGGAAGAGACCACGGGGGGCAGAGGGACCCAGAGGAGAACGGTCAGGCGGAAAAGGTGGAGTAAGGCGAGGGTATTAAGTTGGTGTACAAGGGGCGGAGACTCAGACGGAGCTTCGCTGGTCTAGCTTATAAGACGTAGAGCTGCACGCAGCAGCTTGGAAATGGAAACTGTAACTCAATAAAGACTTTTAATAAGTGAATGCTGGCTAGCGTGATCCTCTGTGAGCTAGGATCTGAGAGCAGCTCTGACAGTAAGCTCCGTCTCACGTTGTGGGCATCTAAAGCCTCGCGGAGAGGAGAGAAGGCTGGTGCCTACTAGCGAGCTCACGAACGGCAGACAAGATGACGGCTGAACAGCAGATAGCGGATCTCAGAGAAGCAGTGACACAACTGAATGCCGAGATACTTGCATCCAGGAAGAGAGAGGAGGAAACAGCTGCCGCCTACAGAGATCTCCAGGTCAGGTTGGAAATGCTTACGAAGCAAGGGCAACTGACACCCAGACCGGAGGGGATTGGGTTGGGGAGACGAACAGGCGGTCTAGTCTCTCACTTCGATGGGAATTTACAACAGTACCCCAACTTTAGAGCAGATATAAAGTGTGCCCTGCAACTGCTGGACAAGGACTTTAGAGATGAGCAAGAGAAGGTGGGGTTTATCATGTCCCATTTGCATGGAGATGCTAAAGCATGGCTGCGCAATTTGTGGAGAGATAAGGATCCGGCGCTCCAGAATGCGGATGCCTTTATTAAAGCGATGGATGGGTGCTTTTTATCAAGCATAGACGTGGATCTTGCCCGGAAGGAGGTACATGGACTGAAGCAATGGAGGGCCAGTGTAAGGCAGTATCATGCCCGCTTTTTTTGCATTGGTCAGTGCCCTGGAATGGGACAGAGATTCGGCTCCAGTCAGAGACCTGTTTTGGGAAGGATTGAACGGAGGGGTTAAAGACGAAATTGCGAGGGGGGAGAGACCCCGGAGCACGCAGGAGATCGTTCAGAGGGCGCTGGCGGTTGGGGTGCGTCTGGAAGAACGTCCATGGAGCAGGGACGAAGGGCGTGGAGGGCGCGAACCTGCCAGAGGCTACTCCTTCGTTCCCAGAGAAGCAGCGCGTGCGCAATCCACACCTCCGCCAGGAGGAGGAGCGGAACCTATGGAGGTTGGAGGTGCAAGGGCTCAGTCAACAAACAGAGCCCCAGCACCGGGAGCAGCGAAAGCGAAGCCTCCTAGAGGGAACCGGAAGTGTTACATCTGCGACGATCCCCAGCACATGGCGAAAGAGTGTCCCCAGAGGCTCCACAAGCACACTGCAGCCTCAGCAATGGTAACTGCAGCAACTCAGCAAGGGGAACCACAGCAGGGAAACGACGGAGTCTGGCTGGAGAGAGAGGCACTGGGGCCCAGCCAGACGTGTCAGTGAAGCAGTCCCCAGAGATTTTGCAGCCCACAGACCCCCTCCCACCCAAACCAGTGGTGAGGCTCACCGCATCGCTCCAGCTACCCAATGGACTCACCATGGACGTGCCAATCACCATTGACTCAGGAAGCAATGCGGACTTTATAGGGCAAGACTTTGTCGACCGGCACGCTATACAGCTGCTGCCTGCCACACTGCCCCTGCAGGTTGTCACGGTGGATGGCAGGGAGCTGCTAGGGGGGCAAGTGGTGAAGCAAACGCCACCAATGGTGATGCGACTTGGGAATCACAGGGAAGTTATTAGCTTCAATGTCACTCAACTTTCGGACACGCCTATTGTATTGGGCATGAGTTGGCTGGACAAGCACAGCCCGACGCTGGCTTGGTACCAGAGGCAGCTGACCTTCGGCTCTTCCTATTGTGCTGAACACTGCATCCTGCCCCGGCAGGATGGGGAGGAAGAGGAGTCACAGCTGCAGCTAGGGACGCTGCAAGCAGTTCCCCACAAGTACGCAGAATTTTTGGAGGTTTTCTGCGAGAAGGAGGCAGACAAGCTACCCCCCCACAGACCATACGACTGCAAGATTGACCTCCTGCCAGGGGCGGCGTTGCCAAAAGGGAAGCTGTATTCCATGTCTGAGGACGAACTACAGGAACTCAAAGAGTTCATAGATCACAATTTGGAGCGCGGTTTCATCCGAGAGTCCAAGGCAGTGGGGGGCAGTCCTGTATTCTTTGTCAAGAAGAAAGACACGCCCCCAAAAAGGCTCGTAGTGGACTATCGGACCTTGAACGCTGTGACCAAGCCATCGGACTTCCCCATGCCCAGGATCGACGACCTCCTCGCGACGGTGCGCAAAGGACGCGTCTTCACCAAGTTGGACCTGCAAGGGGCATACAACCTCATTCGCATGCGGGAAGGCGATGAGTGGAAGACAGCCATGTTCACGCCCCTGGGCACCTACGAATACAGAGTTATGCCTTTTGGATTGCAAAATGGCTCCCACTGTTTTCAAGCTTTCATGCATCACGTGTTGGCGGGGCTCCTCTACAAGAAGTGTGTCTGTTTCCTGGATGACATACTCATCTTTTCGGAATCGCAGCAGGATCACGACAGAGACGTCAAGGAAGTGCTGAGCAGACTGCGGCAGCATAGGCTCTACGCCAAGCTGGAAAAATGCCAGTTCGACGTGTCGGAGGTGGACTTCCTGGGCTACAGGTTGTCCGACAAGGGGCTCGCCATGGACAGCGCCAAGGTTCGCGCGGTTTTGGATTGGAAAAGTCCGCGCAGCCGGAAGGAGGTCCAGCGGTTTGTCGGCTTTGCGAACTTCTATCGCAAGTTTATCAAGGGGTTTGCGATGCAGACGGCGGCCATCACAGACACGCTCAGCTCCAAGAAAAAGAAGTTCATCTGGACGGAGCAGGCGGAGCAGTCCTTTCAGGCACTCAAGCGTCTCTTCGCGTCGGAGGAGCAGTTACTACACGTCAACCCCAGCAGACCGATGAGGGTGGAGACGGACGCTTCGGACAGAGCCGTGGGAGCAGTTTTGTTGCAGCAAGACCCGCAGGGGGCTTGGAGACCGGGAGCGTTCTACTCCAGGAAGCTCACCAAGTCAGAACAGAACTACACCATCTGGGACAGGGAGTTGTTGGCCATTCATGGAGCCTTCAAGGCGTGGAGGCACTTCCTCATCGGAGCCAAGCACACAGTGCAGGTCCGCACGGACCACAAGAATCTGGAGCACTGGCGCACGGCGCAGTTCCTGAACCAGAGGCAGATACGTTGGGCAGAGTTCTTTGCGGACTTCGACTTCCATATAGAGTATGTCCCGGGGGACACCAACATCATGGCGGACGCCCTCTCCCGTAAACCGCAATACCTTGAGGAGGCGACGCCAGCGGCGGCCATGCACATCTTCGCACCTACAGCGTGGGCGTGCGCTTCGGCGACTGTTGACTTGGAGGCGGTACGACGTGCGTTGCATGACGACTCCTTTGCGCGAGCCAAGATGGCAGAGGCGCACAGAGGCACGGCGGCGACCGGCGAGTTCCAGGTTCGCGATGGACTACTCCTCCGTAAAGGGGCCATCTACGTGCCGTGGGACGATCTTCGCGCCAAGGTACTGCAGCAGTTGCACGACGCACCCACTGCCGGGCACTTTGGCACAGAGAAGACGATAGAATTAGTTGCCAGAGACTTCTGGTGGCCCAGGATGAGAGGGGAAGTCGCGGACTACGTGGCGAGGTGCGACACCTGCCAGAGGGCCAAACCAGTACACAGGCCGCCGGCGGGACTGCTGGAGCCGCTGCAAACCCCGTTCGAACCTTGGGAGAGAGTGGCCCTGGACTTTGTCACGGATCTGCCCAGCTCGAGGGGCAAGACGGCAGTGCTAGTGGTGGTGGACTTGTTCTCCAAGATGGCGCATTTCATTCCGTGTGCGAAAGTGGCCACGGCAGAACAAACCGCCAAACTGTTCATAGACCACGTGTTCAAGGTTCACGGTCTGCCGCGGTCTATACTGTCTGACCGGGGGCGGCAGTTCATCTCGAACTTCTGGCAGAAGCTGATGGGCTTCCTGAACGTCAAGATCAACCTGGCTTCGGCTAGACACCCGCAGACCAACGGGCAAGCGGAGCGGGTCAATGCCATCATGCAGCAGTACCTGAGATGTTATGCGAATCAACAGCCTGCGACGTGGGTGGATTACCTGCCTCTCGCCGAGTTCGCCTACAACAACACGAAGCACGTGTCAACGGGGGTGACGCCGTTCTTCGCCAACAACGGAAGGCTCCCCAGAACCTTCCCGGGACTGGAAAGAATGGGGGAGGGGGAGCCGCAGACAGCGGACGCGTTCGCGTCGGAGTTGGAGGAGGTCCACGATCAGCTTCGGCGGCACCTGGAGCTGGCTAAACACGCATACAAGGTGCAAGCGGACAAACACAGGAGGGTTGGCAAAGAGATCCATGTGGGAGACTGGGTCTGGTTGGCAGCCCACGCAGTGCCGGCCAGGTCGTTAGCGAAGAAGAAACTAGGGCATAAACAACTAGGACCCTACCAAGTCGAAGAGCAGGTCAACCCGGTGGCCTTCAGGCTGACGCTTCCGGAGGGTTCCAGGATGCATCCGGTGTTCCACAGATCGGTACTCACTCCCTACAAGACACCTCACAGATTTCAGGAACCAGGAACGGCACCGAGTCCGCTCCGAGAGGGAACCGAGCAAGGGGGAGTGCCACAGGAGGAGCCCATCAACGAGGTCACAGAGATTTTGGACTCTAGATGGGGAGAGGAGGGAGTTGAATACCTTCTCGCCAAGGAGGGCACCCCGGCCAGCGCCAACAGCTGGGTGCCGGGCTACGCTTTGGAGGAACCTCTGCTCAAAGATGAGTTTCATGCCCTCTTCCCACACAGACCCATGCCAGCGGACTTTTTCGACGATTGGCTTTTCACACCGACGCTTTCAGCCAGCACGTTCCACGGGTTTGACTCGGACGCAGAACCGACACTGGACACACGTTCCCCGGAGGGGTCACCCTTGGGATCTGCCTCAGAACCCTCGTATTGGTGGGATGATCGACCAGAGGAGCAGTGGCGCAGGAAGTGGCTGGAGGTTCCAGGTCGAGCGACGGACCCGGGAGCGACTGAGGAGGAGACGGACGTGGACATGTACGGGGAGGATTTTGGGTTCGAGCACGGAGGCACAGAGATGGAAGCGGAGGTGACCGTTGTCGACGAGCGCAAGGAGGAAGAACCGGAAGTCTTCAGTTGGAGGCCCGCCAAGGGGAGCGAACTGTATCCGGCATTCGTCCCCATGACACTGCAGCACCCAGCTCCCGCACCAGAAGGAGGGGAGGGGGGAACGGGGGGCTTCGAGGGGGGGATGGATGTCAGGGGTTCAGGAGCAGAGGCGAGGGCAAGGGAGGAAACAGAGAGCGAGGGGGAGGAGTCCGAAGAAAAGATGAGTGACGACGACGACCCGAGATCTCCGAGCCTGTCCAGTGAATCAGAAGATTCACAGAAAGGAGCGCCAGTGGCCAGAGCAAGGGGGGAGCTTAGGGGGACACCCCAGGAAGAAGGGTCCAGAGAGGGTTCAGAGGGCAGCAGTTGGAAATCGGGGCCAGCGTCACCAACAGAGCGCAGTGGGGAGGAAAGGCGCCAGGTATCGAGCTCTGGCAGCTCGCAGCAGGGGGGAGGGCATGAGTCAGGAGTGGCCACACCTCCATCGGAGAGCGAAGAAACGGTCGAGCGGAAAGTGGAAGGTTGGGCGCGCGCGCCAAGTTCAAATGCACCGGAAGGCGGCGCAGTGAGCAGCCCGGAAAGGGAGCCAGGTCCTAAAGCCCGACGCAAGGAGACAGGAGGGTCCGGGGGGTCAGCGTCAGAAGAGTCCAGGAAGGAAGAGACCACGGGGGGCAGAGGGACCCAGAGGAGAACGGTCAGGCGGAAAAGGTGGAGTAAGGCGAGGGTATTAAGTTGGTGTACAAGGGGCGGAGACTCAGACGGAGCTTCGCCGGTCTAGCTTATAAGACGTAGAGCTGCACGCAGCAGCTTGGAAATGGAAACTGTAACTCAATAAAGACTTTTAATAAGTGAACGCTGGCTAGCGTGATCCTCTGTGAGCTAGGATCTGAGAGCAGCTCTGACAGTTAAGCTAGCTAATTTGCATAAGTTAATTTGTTTTAGGGGGAGTGAGACAGGCCTGCCCAGGAGTGAGCCCCAGCCAACACTAGGGTGGAGGCATTGGGACATCCAATCTCAGTGATCATGGGCAGGAGGAGGAGCTACCCTAAAACTAGACCACGTCATTACCAAGTAGGCCAGTTTAGTCATTGTCTTAAGGCTGTCCCTCCCTCCAGGTATGGTCCTGACCATAAGGATACAGGTATCAACAAGGCCTACAGGACCTCAAGGTGGTGCTGTGTAATACCAGGTAAATGGCCAGTAAGACCAGTGCCATCCGTAACCTGATTGTGGATGGTAGAATTGACCAGGCATGTATAACAGATACCTGGATGGTCATGGCAGGCGGGCCTGTTCTTGCTGCTGCTTGTCTGCCAGGCTTCTCTTATGCACAGCAACCCGGGTCGTGTGGGCAGGGAGAGAGGGTTGCAGGGATTTTTAGGAAGTCATTAGTTTGCACCAGGCGTCCTATTAGGGAGACCCAGTTTCCTGAGTGCATGTTCTGGACGTTGGGCAGTACTGGATTCCTATTGGTGTACTGACCTCACCGTTACATCAAGGATTTCCTACCTGAGCTGCTTCAGGTCATGGTGTATGTTCTCCTGGAGACACTTAGTCTGGTGGTCCTAGGGGATTTTAACAGTCATGTCAACATGACCTTACAAGGGGCCACTTGGGACTTCATGGAAAGCATGGCCTCCATGGGTCTGTCCCTGAATAACTCCGGCCATACTCGAATGCCATGAACATGCCTTAGATCTGGTGTTTACCTCTGTAGACGTGGGTGATCTGACACTAAATTGCAGTGGAACAAAAGAAGTACCATGGTCTGTGACCCTTCCCCTCCGCAGGGAGGTGGGATTGATTTGAATGGTCCATTGTTGCCACTTAATAGATCCAAATGGCTTCTGGAGAATGGTAAGGGATGTTTTATCCCATGTTGATGGCTTCTTAGCTGATGGCCTGCTGGAATGCGGAGCTAACCAGGGCTATGGACTGCCTGGGTTCATCCCCCCCTCTGCTGCAAAAAAGGCTACAGAACAATTTACAGTAAAAAGTAAAAGTAAAAACACAATTTAAAACACAATTTTAAAAGAAGAATAAAAGGCCCCTGCAGCTCTATGGAGGATGGTTGCGGTGCAAAAAGCAAAGGTAAGCAAAACCAAAAGCCTAGTTGTGCACAGAATGCCTCCTGCATGTGCTCGGAGTGCCCTTTGGGGTGGCTCAATCACACACTCTTTTCTTCTGCTGCACAGATTGAGTTAGATCAGGCATAGGCAAACTAGGCCCTCTAGATGTTTTGTGACTACAACTTCCATGATCCCTAGCTAACAGGACCAGTGATCAGGGATGATGGGAATTGTAGTCCCAAAACATCTGGAGGGCCGAGTTTGCCTATGCCTGAGTTAGATTTACTAGATTTTTTAAATTGTGGGTTGTAAAACTGGTTCTTACATTAGAATTTATGGTTTGTGGAGAAAACTCTCTGCTAGAAAATTCTCCGGAGAATATTCTCCACAAACTTTAAACTCTAATGTAAGAACCAGTTTTACAACCCACATTTAAAAAATCTAGTAACTAATATGTCAAGCTGTGATGTTACCAGTGTAAGTAATTGTTAAGTTGTGGGCGAACATATCAGACGACACAGCGATTCTTCAAACAGCTCTTGTTTATTCAGAAGCCAGAACAGAACTGAACTGAAGAGCTCAGTCAGCCTGCTTATATAGAGCTCCAGAACAATGTAACTGTAGCAACTTTCTAAAACTATCCAATCACTGAACATCACTTTCGATCCTTCATTTGCATAACTATCTACAGTATCCCCCTGCTGGCCCAGGGTGAGAACTTCAGTACATAACAGTAATGAATAATGATTTTTTTGATCCAGTTATGTTACTGGGCATTGTGTCATTTACCGTTGGCAGTTTTGAAATGTGAGCTACAGAAAACATTTTTTAAAAAAAAGATATGCATTTAATTTGATGAACATTTGAATTCATATGTATTTCAACTATATGTAATAGCCTTTTTTCTATTTTGCTGTGACCTTATTCTTAGCAATTCTATATCCTTGGCCATACAGTGTGATTTTTTTTTTAACAGAAAGTAGCTTTAATGGTTTATACACTTAAAGTATCTAGGTCTATATCTAACAGCATGTGAGGTGGCCTTGATTTAAACAGTTGACATTTCTATATTTTTAGTGCCAGTAACTGATTTTTGCAGTGCCATTCATTGGTACAAGGTGCCATTTATATTTGACATACTGAAATATATTATCATATAACGATAATATATTTAATGTTAATGACTTCTTTTTTCTACGTATGCATATAGTTTTGTTTATCAAGCTGTGTTTTAGTCACCAAAACAGTTATTAAGTGTTAGACCTTTTAGAAGCATTAAATGCATTAAATGAATATTCTCCTATTTTAAATGAAAATTATCTAATATTCTCATTAATCGAGAATATTCTCGAGAATGTTCTCCAAAAGATTATTCTCAAGAATTTAACATCACTAGTGTGAGCCTCTTTTCCACAGACACAGCCTCCATCACGTTCTCCTGGGACACCTCATGATCTCAGGCTTAAGCACTTAAGAGCTCTTCTGCGCTGGCTCTTTGCTGTTTTAAAGAAGAGTAGATATATTAATTGACTCTCTTTCTCATGCATTATGAATGAGGACGGGGCACAACTTGTTGATCAGAGGATGGTTTGGAGGAAAACAAGAACAGTCACAGGGTTTGAAAGATGGGAGAGTGAGAACGGAAGGTGAACACTTTCAAAATATATAAATCTGCAGGGCAGGCCTTCTTGGTTTAAAATTGCTGGTGTTTGGGATAGGAGCTACAGCTGTTGGGTTCCTGTCAACCTTTAACCTGTGATTAAAGGGTGGCTTTAAAAAAAAAGAAAGAAAAGTCACTCACCCCACTCCCTCTCTTCCAGAATCTCTGGAAAGCTGTTGCTAGCAGTGTTGACATTACTTTTTTTCACTTCAAAATAATGAATGAACTTTATGAGACTAATTACATAAAATGAGAGTTTTGGAAGGCCTTTCCCAGAGAAATGCTTTCAGCTATGAGTATAGAGCATTTTATAGGTGGACACATTTACAAATGGCTCAGCAATTTCTTCTTGTTTCAAAGAAACTGGCTTGTTCCTGGTATGAACTGGATGGCCTTTGGTGTATCTAGCTTGGAGGTTGTGTTGGAGGTTGTGCTATGAGCAGGCATTGTCAAGGAGGTGGAGCCAGACTTACAAACCATCTCTTGCCTGATCATCTGTGGTGAGTAAGAATCTCCTCTAGTCCAGTGTTTCCCAACTGGTGTTCCACGGCACACTAGTGTGCCGCCGGACGTTGCCTAGTGTGCCGTGGGAGGGAGGCGGGTGAGTCAGGCTAATCCTCCGACGAGCTCCACCTCCAGACCCATTGCTCAAATCCTTTAACCCAGGAGGGCGGGGAGGGGGGGGGGGGAGAAAGAGAAAAAAGAAAGGGTGGAAAAAAAGAAGGGGAAGAGAAAATATTTTTTTAAAAAAAGGAAAGAGAGGAAAAAAAGCGAGGGATGGAGGAAGGGGAATAAACAGAAGGGGAGGACAATGAAGAAGGGCGGGGCTTGGCAGGCAGCAGATAACTGGGGAGGGGGGCACGGCTGGCGGCGGCTCAAGGCAGGAAGGGAGGAGCTGCCTCGCGGAGAGTCTTGGGCTGCAGAGATTTCCCGTTCAGGAGCGCGGGAGGCCACGCCGTGGATGGGAATCTCCTCCTCCTCTTCCTCCTCCTCCTCCAGGAGAGAGGGTGGTCCGCCCCACCGAGTCGGGCCTGCTCAAGCGTGGGAGCCTATAGTTAGAGCTCAGCTCCTTTTCTTGCCTTCCCCGCCCCCCCACGGAGCACATTTTCCTCGCCCCCCCAACCCCCGCATGTAGAATAGAAGCCCTCCAGCCTCCACGGTGCACAAACTCTCCCCTCTGCAACGAAGCGCTTTGTTGCATATCTTTGGTGAGGTTTTTAGGCAGTCTTGGTGCACCTTAAATCAGCGCTAATTGCGCCTGGACGCAGTATTTACTTCCGAGTAGGCCCCCTTCTCCCCCCCCCCCGGTAGCATCTGACGTTGCTATTCATATCATCAGGTTTGTTTGTTGATAATTTAATTGTTTTAAAAGCATCATGCTAAAGAGCTCTCTCCCACCCCCAGACCCTTGGGCAAAACAGAAACACACACATACACAAACACAGAGATTGAGCCCTGCAGGTTTTATGAAATGAATGGATTCTGAATGCCTGTTTCAGTGGCTTGTCCGCCTTAGGCTGCTGGGCCAGACACCTGTTACACGGTGCAGTCTGTAAGCTGTGAGCGCTGCTACCTGCCGCCGAGACCACGTAACGACAGTCTTGAAAGACCTACATTGGCTCCCAGTACCTTTCCGAGCACAATTCAAAGTGTTGGTGCTGACCTTTAAAGCCCTAAGCGGTTTCGGTCCAGTATACCTGAAGTAGCGTCTCCGCCACCATCGTTCAGCCCAGACACTGAGATCCAGTGCCAAGGGCCTTCTGGCAATTCCCTCACTGTGAAAAGTGAGGTTACAGGGAACCAGGCAGAGGGCCTTCTCGGTAGTGGCGCCCGCCCTGTGGAATGCCCTCCCATCAGACATCAAAGAGATAACCATTACCTTCTATGCTGTTACTATTTTTTTTTTTTTTTACATAAGTAAAAAGTGACCTTTCCCCATCTGGCATGGTGGTGTGCCTCGAGATTTTTTTCATGAAACAAGTGTGCCTTTGCCCAAAAAAGGTTGGGAAACACTGCTCTAGGCAACCAGCTCGGAAGCATGTGTAAACAGAAAGAGACCTGGTTCCTTTGACGTGCTACTAATAAGTGACCAAAGGAATGCCTGGGTAAACAACTTGAATAAAATGTTTTGCGATCCGGTTATACTTTTGTGATGCTAATTTGCAAGGCAGGGCACCAGTGCCAACTTGCACCTCACTCATTAAAAGCCTGGCACACCTAACCCCAATGTGCTTTATTTGTCCTGATGCACAGAGCACAGCAGATGCCAAAATAACTGCAATCGCTTCTCCCCTCCTGCCCCCCTTTTGGGATGCCTTACTTGAAGGGAGCTGCTTGAAACAACATTAGCTTGAGTTTGAGCTACAGAAATGAGTGTGCCAGAACGGGACCAACTTTGGATGAACCAGGCTACTGGTGCTGGGTCAGCCAGAGCTCCTCTGTAGCCCTTGGCATCATCTCTGGTGGAATAGAGAAGTGTGTCGCCATGCCACACCTTAGATCTTTATGCACCTCTCCTGCTGGGCAGGTAGACATCTTAGCATGGCAGCAGCAGCAGCAGCAGCAGGTGGTCTGGCTGCCTTCCAGCAGAACTAGGAAGCAGTCCCAGCTGTGCACAGAGGGCAGTTCTAGAACGCTGCTTTGACAAGCTGCCTGCCAGGCTTTGACCAGGGCCAGGCTACAGGCAGGCCTGGTTGCTTGCCCAAGTAGAAGCAAATGTCTTAAGATTTGGCTTTCTGTCCAGCAGTGCCTAAGAAATGCAAACAGGTCCTTGCTAGTGTGGTTTTCTGTGTGCAAGATATTCTCATGGTCTTCAGTACAATTTTTACAGACCTGTACTGATTCCTCCCTATCTCCTTACAAAGTCCTTTCCTCAGCATCTTCTTTCAGCCCCCACTGAAATATGATTCATTCCTACTATCTCCACATGTGACTAATGTGGCGATCCTCATTTATTTGAACAAATGGCAGGTCTTGTGTTCCCTTTGGGAAGAAGCACCTCTCCATTTCTTAAGAACACAAGAAGAGCCTGCTGGATCAGACCCAAAGGGGCACGTCTTGAAAACATCCTGTTCTCAGTGTGGTGTAGTGGTTAAGAGCGGTGGACTCGTAATCTGGTGAACCGGGTTCGTGTCTCCGCTCCTCCACATGCAGCTGCTGGGTGACCTTGGGCTAGTCACACTTCTCAGAAGTCTCTTAGCCCCACACACCTCACAGAGTGTTTGTTGTGGGGGAGAAAGGGAAAAGAGAATGTTAGCCGTTTTGAGACTGCTTAGGGTATTTCTGCCTCAGACCATGGAGGCATAGCTTAGCTTTAAAGTCTCCTCTCCCTTAAAGACTTCCTGTAGTTGCAAAACATGGCCAAGTCCTAGCTGCCTCATGTTTCCTACTGAGTTGGGGAGGCAGAAGATCAAACCTTCTCAAGCTGGTCCTAGTCTGCCCTTGTGTTTTCCACCCCCATCGTTCTGCCCACACACTGAGGTCAAGCTCCGAGGGCCTTCTGGTGGTTCCCTCACTGCAAGAAGTGAGGCTACAGGGAACCAGGCAGAGGGCCTTCTCAGTAGTGGTGCCTGACCTGTGGAATACTCTCCCATCAGATGTCAAGGAAATAAACAACTATCTTTTAGAAGACATCTGAAGGCGGCAGCCCTGTTTAGGGAAGTTTTTAATGTTTGATGTTTTATTCTGTTTTTAATCTGTTTGGAGCTGCCTAGATGGGCTGGGTAAACCCAGCTGGATGGGCGGGGTATTATATATATATATGAATGAGAAAAACAGGGGGACTCTCATCACACTTGCACACTCTGCATAAGCAAATGAACCACAACTCATTTGTAAGACAAACCAATCCTCACATCTGGTCACTCACGCAAAGGCAAAGAATCGTTTCTGCTGATGGCATTTAAACATGACCTTGCAGAAATACTTGTTGTGAGAGGTGGGGATCTTAGCAGGAAGAGGGCAACCCAAATGATCAAGGGCAAGGAGCAACTCCCCTGTGAAGAAAAGTTACAGTGTTTGGAACATTTTACTTTAGCGAGTGGTTTAGAGGTACTGTATATAAAATTATGCATTGTATGAAAAAAGTTCAATAGAGAGATGGTTTTCTTCCTCTCTTGTAACACAAGAGCCCAACTGAGAGATCCACTGAAGCTGAATATGGAGAGATTCATGACAGGCAAAATGAGGGACTTCTACACACAGCACATAGTTAAACTGTGACCTTTATTCCCACAACAGTTATTGATAGCTACCAACTTGGATGGCTTTATAAGGGGACTGGGCAAATTCATGGAGGATAAGGCTATCGCTGGCTACTGTCAAGGGCCCTCACCAGCCAAAGGAGTACAAAATTGACACATAGTCATTTCTACATACCCACACACACCAGTTTAGCATCTAGGTAGCCATGCCCTGTTCTGCATCTATGGAGCATTAACAGGGGGGCTCACCCCCTCCACCAGTTTATGCACGGTGAAGAATCCCCCACTTCTGTATGATTCCTATAAGTATATTTCTAACCACCAAAGGCTATCTCTTGGATTTAGTGTGAAGGAATTCTTAGGAACTTGGAAACTCAGGCAAAAGTTGAACAAAGAAAGATTTATTTTACAGAACAAAGTGGATAAAACAAAGGTTATATCAGGAAGCAATGTTCTTTCAGAAAATGATTAACTTAATAATTATATTAAAACTAATGGATGTGACAGGCTTCTAATCAAGCACAGCTTCTTTTAAACTTCAGTTGCTTATGTTCAGTTATTACGTTTCAGGTAGATGTTACAGGTTTCTAGACTAGATGGTAAATGCTCAGCTTATTTTCAGTTATTTCACTACAGTTCCTTAACTCAGTTGTGGTGTTTGTGGCGTTTGCCCTCCTAGGTGTGTGACATCATACTGGGTCATAAGGAAAGGGTTAACTAAGTGTAAAATGATTAACCAATAGGAACCCAAGGGGAGGAGAGTTAGAGTTGTTAAGAAGTGAGTCTGGAGTTAGAGAAGAGAGAGGGAGGATAAGTTGATGGGTTGGGCAAGTCTGATGTGAGAGAGGGAGAGAATCTGTTAAGAGGAGTCAGTTAAACAGTTGGGATAATCAGTCAGAAGGTATTAGGAAGGTACAGGCCGTAAAGAAACTAAGGTTAAGAGACTGACAAGAAAAATTATCTGAAACCATAAACTTGTTAATGCTTATAAAATAAACTTGGTTATTTGGTTCAATTTTAAAAACTGTCTGGACTCAGTGTGTACCCGAGAGTAACGGGCTGGTGGCAGCGGCAAAGCGAGCACGGTGGCACAGGGATCAATAGACTGTCAAATGTCCGGGGACCCTGTGTGATCGCCATAGTGTTACATCTTAATACTTTGGTTCTTAAACCAGGTGGTACTTTCTGTCAGTTACCCAACCTTTTAACAGTCACACCCCTGAGGTGCTTCAAATAATACAACAGACCCAGGGGATCCCCACACCCCTCTTAACTGGACTTAGGTTTTTCTTTTCTTTCTAGAAGATGTCTCCTCTCCTGACTGGAAGGAGACCCAAGGAGACAGCTTCTACTTCTCCTGGCTCATGCTCAGCCCTCCAATTCACTCCTCTCTGAATACTCTCCCAATACACACAACATTGTCTTCCAGCCTAAGCTCAGAGGCTCTTTTCTCTAGCTGTAGGTATTTTCCTTAGGGTAGATGTTCCACACACTGATCAGAACCAAATTCCTCCCTCTCCATTTCCATCTCTCAGAAACAGCTCCTTTTATTCTCCCTCCCAAAGTGCTGTCTCCACCCCCTCTGGCTAGGGGGCCAATCAGAGAGAGGCTCCAGCCCCCTGGTGGAATTCTGAGGCACTGCATCCCCAGAGCCTGGTCTCACTCTGCTGTCTGTCACATGCACCTTCCATGTTTGGCTGCATGCACACAGGTGGAGACTACAGCTGCATAAGAACTGCCTCTGTTCTTCCCTCTTCAATCTCCTCCTGGTTCTGGGAGAGGGTGGGGAAGCATTTGGCCCTTCACTTGCCTGATCTGCCTCTTCCTCCTCGTCTACCAACCCATCCTGAACTCTACCCTCCAACTCTGAAGGTTTTCCTGCCCCTGCCCTCTTGCCTCCTGGCTGGTTCACAGGGCCCCTCTCCCGAGTCAGCCAGCAGCCCCCTTCCCCTGGTGCACACTCGTCTGGGTCCTGCCAGTCCCCGACAGCTACTAGTCATGATGGTTATATTCTGCCTCTGGTACTGGAGACAGTGTGCCTCAAAACCAGTTGCTGCGGAACAACAGCAGGAAGGGGCAGTTGCTAATGCTGTGTGTGTTTGTGGGCTTCTCAGAGTCATGTTTAAAGAAGAAGAGCCCTGCTGGATCAGGCCAGTGGGTGTCCATCTAGTCCAGCATCCTGTTCTCACAGTGCCAACCAGATACCCCAGTGGGAAGCCCACAGGCAGGATGCAAGCCCCACAGCACTCTACACAATTGTGATTCTCAGCAACTGATATTCAGAGGCATACTGCCTCCGACCATGGAGGTTAGAGATGGGGAAAGAGCGGGGGGGGGGTGTTCAGGAGTAAAGCTGAATGGCCTGGTGGGAGAAAGTGGAGCAAAACAGGAGTTAGAGGAGAGATGGCGTCAGAATAATGCAGGATATGTGGGGGAGGCCAGAGAAGGCCATATGCAATGAAATTTGAAATTTGCAAATTATTTTTGCCTACAGTCTCTCCCCCCCCCAACTGCCATCAAATCAACAATCATGTATTTTTCCACTGACATAACTGATCTGAATTCACTGATCTGGTGGTTTCCAGTGCTGCTGTGGTACAAAAACATAGAATTGAGGCACAGATCCTTAGGGATCCTCACAATTATTTAAAAGGGATCCCCTCCAAACCACCAACAAATCTGTTGGGAGAGGAGCAAGCAAAGTGGGTGGTGCCCACGGCCCTCTCTCAAAATCCCAAATATGTCTACTGGCCTCCAAAACGTAGCAACCACTAATACTCACATACATGCATGTGAAAGTGAATCCCATGCAGACATTTTCTGTTTGATTTATCCATTTCTGATTGAAAACCAAAACCCCAAATCCTTCAGGATGACATCTTCAGGGTTTTGTAGTTGATTTGGCCTGTTGTTCACCATATCTATCTTTTAAAGGTACCTTTTTATACCTCTCTTTCTTCATTTCCTTGTTGTGTGTGTGGTTGCAAGGAGTAATGTGTGTCTGTGATTTCTCTTTCAGTATCCGCAGCGTGATGCAGAAGTATTTGGAGGAGAGAGGTGAATTAACCTTTGACAAGATTTTTAGTCAGAAGATTGGTAAGCCGCCGTGTGCTTTTTTTTACTCCTCCCACGCTGATGTTCAGAACTGCATGCTATAAATTGGTGTTTTCCAACATGTGGATATCTGGGGCAGAGTTGTGTGCTTTCCTGAGGGGAAATTGGGAGGCAAATGGTGCTTCACATACAAAGCAAGATGTGAGATATATTTTTGATAATGTGACAGAACAATGGGCTGCGAGTTAAGAGCCCAGTTGGTTTTTGATTCTGGGATTTTTGTTGGAAATTGGGGTGCAACTCAGCTGGCAGAAAAGGATTTGCATGGGCTTAAAACAGCAAGAGACCTCCTGACTATCCCTGTACCTTTGACCCTATCCTTCAAAGTTTGGACTGATACAGCTTAGGTTGCAGCCTGTTTAGAGCTCCATCCTCCTCCTTACACTGCTCTCTTGGACCACAGAGAAAAAATTACCACTGTCTTTGTCTTTTCTAGACTAGTTAGTTAGGTTAGAAACATTTATTTCCAAGTTATGTACTTCCTATGATAAGCAACTTTGTTATTTTTCTTACTCTGCAAGCATCTCCGTCTGTGTGTGATGGCAACAGGTAAAGTCTGCTCTCCAACCAGCTTCACAAGCCATACTCTGCACACGGTGCGTAACAACAGACTCCCAATAGATCTGTCCTCTTGGCTCAGGGATAGGACTGTGCTTTCCTGGCAAGGGTGGGGCTTTTGACATTTCCCACTGGACCAGCTATGTGTAGCAGCTTTCCCCAACCTGGTGCCCTCGAGATGCTTTGGACTACAACTTCCATCAGCCATGACAATTGGCTGTGCTGCTTGGGGCTGATGGGAGTTGACCTCTGGAGGGCTCCAGGTAGGAGGAAGGTTCAGCTGAAGCCTGAGCCTGTGATCTAACACCTCCCTTGTGGGTGTGGGAAGGGGTGTCAGTCTTCCATGGGGCCTCCCCAGTCTGAGGAACATAGACTGATGGATGCATCCAGTAAGGTGGCTCATGTCCAGGATGGTAACTTGATTGCTCAAGGCATGCCTTAGTCTCTCTCACCACCACAACATCATACAGTTTGGAAATGTTTGCCATAGCTATGCCTTGTCTGTTTTTGTGGAACCATAGTTCTAACTGTGGCTTAGCAGTGCAAGTGGTTGGGATTGCAGTCTCCAATCTTCCATTCTTGGGCAAGCTGATTGAGCAGGTGGTTCCTGAACAACTCCAGGTACTCCTGGAGGATGCAGACCATTTGGATCCCTTCTAGTTGGGATTCAAGCCTCATCATGGGGCTGAAACTGCCTTGGTCACGCTGGTTGATGATCTCCGGTGGGCTAGGGACAAAAGTGAGAGCTGTTTCCTAGTTTTGCTGGATCTCTCAATGGCCTTTGACACCATCAACCATAACATCCTTCTGGACCGTCTAGAGGAGCTGGTGGCATTGTTATACAGTGGTTCCGCTCCTTCCTCCTGGGCTGTGTCCAGAAAGTGGGGGGGGGGATGAGTGTTCAGACCCCTAGGCTCTCACTTGTGGGGTACCTTAGGGTTCTGTCCTCTCCCCCATGTTTTTTAACATCTATATGAAGCCGCTGGGAGTGATCATTAGGGGGTTTGGGATGAGTGTTCATCAGTGTGTGGATGATACCCAGCTCTACCTCTCTTTTAAATCAGAACCAGTGAGGGCAGTGAAGGTCCTGTGTGAGTGTCTGGAGGCAATTGGAAGATGGATGGCAGCTAACGGACTGAGGTTGATTCCTGACAAGGCAGAAGTGCTGTTTTGGGGGGGACGGGGCAGGCAGCTGTGGGGGACTCCTTGGTCCTGAATGGGGTATCTGTGCCCCTGAAGGACCAGGTGTGCAGCCTGGGAGTCATATTCGACTCACAGCTATCCATGGAAGCGCAGGTCAATTCTGTGTCCAGGGAAGCTATCTACCAGTTCCATCTGGTACGCAGGCTGAGATCCTATCTGCCCACAGACTGTCTTGCCAGAGTGGTGCATGCTCTAGTTATCTCCTGCTTGGACTACTGCAATGCACTCTACGTGGGGCTACCTTTCAAGGTGACCCAAAAACTACAACTAATCCAGAATGTGGCAGCTAGACTGTTGCCTGGGAGTAGCCACCAAGGCCATATAACACTGGTCCTGAAAGACCTCCCAGTACATTTCCAAGCACAATTCAAAGTGTTGGTGCTGACCTTTAAAGCCCTAAACGGCCTTGGCCCAGTATACCTGAAGGAGTGTCTCCACCCCCATCGTTCAGCCCAGACAATGAGGTCCAGTTCTGAGGGCCTTCTGCTGGTTCCCTCACTGCGAGAAGCGAGGTTACAGGGAAGCACTCGCTCGCTGGATCACATTGGATCACTCACATTGTCATGGTGAGTGGTGCCCTAAACCTAGGTGCCCTAAACCTAGTCTGCCTCCCTTTTCCCCTGACCACCCAGTAGTCGTAAAAGAAAATTAAAGTTTAGAACAGGGAATATGTGGACTTTGTCGGATAACACAGATAATAAGCATCCCGAACACAGAACTTGCCATCATTGCAAGACAGCTGTGACGTTTTAACATTGATCTTGCCGCGCTTCAAGAAACTCAAAGATCAGGTGAGGGACTACTGAAGGAAGAAAAAGGAGGCTACACATTTTTCTAGAAAGTGTTGGAGTTGGAACTTAACGGGTTAAGTTCTTCCCATGATGCCACCCCATTCTGACGTCAATTTTGGAAGCTTGGGAGGAGCTTGGGCAAAGTTTGCCAGTCCCACTCTGTACCTTGTGGGGAAAGGATGCAGTTTTTGTCATGGCTGCAAATAGTCCTGGAAATTCCTGAGAAATGTTGGAATAAAAGCTGTAAATAGACAAACTGGACTCTGTGTGTTTGTCTGGAAGCTGAGTCAAGCTGCATGACAGTTTTACACCGCTGTGCGAAACTCTGCTGAGCCGTGACGGAGAGCCTGAGCGGAAGTGTGCCGGGCGGCCATAAATCGCTAATCGAGGTTCGTAAATCAATTAGTGGGAGTCACGGCTGATAACAAACTGCCATAGGTTATGGGTAACCTAAATCACCTATCGTAAACCTGTCACGGGAGTCTGCCGGGAGCTGTGAAATCTGCGGTGTCGAGCAGAGACGGCAGGAGGCGGAGGCAGAAGCAAACAAGCAAGCTGAAAAACGCAGAGATTTGCCTGTGTTGCTGAGAGCTAAGAGCAGCAAGGTATCGTTTCTCCAGGGAGAGAAGCCAGAGGAGCTGATGTTTTTGTAAGTACAGCTTGGGGCCCCCTTGGGAGAACGGAAGGAGATGGCGGACGGCCATGATTCATTCTCCGTGCCTTTTGAAAAGTTAAACGGCCAGAATTGGGCGGAATGGAGCAGAAAGCTGAAGGCCTGGCTGGTAGCTAAGGGTCTGTGGGACGCGGTCTTAAGGCCTCCACTGCCGCAACCAGCCGCCGGAGCTGCAGCAGCAGTAATTGCAGATGCGCATGCTTCGCAGAGGAGAAACCAGAAAGCCCTGGGAGCTATAGTGCTCAGTTTGGAGGGTTCAGAGTTGCCCCATGTGGAGGGTTTGGACACTGCGCATGACGCTTATGCTGCTCTTGAAAGAGTGCACCACAGGACCACGGCTGGTGCTAAAATCCACACCACCAGGCGTTTGTTTGAAATGAAGCTGCGTCCAGGTGGGGACATAAGACAGCATGTTACAGAGATGCTCTCTGTGTTTAATGAACTGCGGCTGTTGCAGGTGAACTTTACAGATGAATTGAAGGTTTATATTTTGCTAAGCTCTCTGGACAAAAGTTATGACAATTTATGTCTAACTTTGGAGTCTATGAGTCCGCAGGATCTGACTTTGGCGTACGTCACAGGACGCTTGGCTGACGAACAGGAGAGACGTCTCAGGGAGAGCAAGTCTGGCGCAGGGAGCTCCACCGGGAAAAAGGGGGGGGCCAGGCCAGATGAGAGCTTTGTTCAGGCTTTTTCCACTCGTCGGTGCTACGTGTGTGGATCTCACAGTCATCTCAAAAGAGACTGCCCACAGAAAGCGAGGGCAGCTGGACAGGAAGGCTTCAAGGACACCTATCATGGAAATCAGTCGGGTTTCCATGGGAACAAGTCTGGGAGAGAAGGCCAGCGTGGGAACGCAAGAGAAGTACGTGGAAAACAACGTGAGGAGACGTATCAGATAACAGCTAGTCTGGCTTTGTCTGAAGACAGCTGTGACACAAGCACAGAGCTAAATTTTGTTATTGACTCTGCAGCTAATTGCAATTTGATTCCAGAGACACCTGCTGTCGAGAGGTGGCACTGCACGGCAATTCCTGCCGGAAAAACTGTACTGTTTGCAAATGGACAGAAAAGAAATATAACTAATGCTGTAAATTTGAATTTTGCTGTTTTACAGGAAACGTTGGAGTGTTGTACCGTTCCTGGGATGCACCACTGTCTTTTATCTGTGCCTTATTTACTGAAAAAGGGATTTACGGTTTGTTTTCAGGATGATGTGTGCACAATCTCCAAAGGAGGAAGGATGCTTGCCAAGGTTAAAAAGGGGCAGAATGATCTCTTCATTCTTAAAACGTCTCTGGAGGGTGATGGGAAGGTTGAAAAAGCACAAGCACTGCGTGCTACAATTCCCAATCATAATTCATGTGTACATGCTTGGCATACACGAACAGCTCATGGTTCTTTGGAAGCGCTACAGGTGCTACCAGAGGTTTCTAAAGGGTGTAGGATTTCAGAATGTGGACATGCTGTAAGTTGTGAAACTTGCAAGCTGGCAAAGGTAAAAGGATGCAGTTATCCAAAGGTTGAGAGGATAACCACTAGGCCTTTTGAACAAATTCACATAGATTTGTGGGGTCCTGTAAAGGAACCAAGTCTGGGAGGGTCAAGGTTTCTGCTTACGATGCAGGAGGATTTTACACAGAATTCCTGGACACACGGTCTCAAATCCAAGGATGATGCAGCACAGCTGATCAAACATTGGATTGAGGAGGTGGAACAAAGGTTTTCCACCAGAGTGCAGGCTGTCACAAGTGACAGAGGAGCTGAGTTTACAGGTTCTGCTTTGCAGAAGTACTTTCACAAGAAAGGGATACGTCACACAGTGACTTCACCCAATCAGTGGGGGGTGGCAGGGCTGAAGTGTCAGGCTCTGGTTAAAACTGCACAGGTGTTGCTGAAAGATTCTGGGTTACCTCCAAGGTTTTGGTTGGAGGCAATCAAGTATGTGGGCTTCACCTGGAATCGCACCTACAATTCCATGATAGGGGACACACCGTTTAGGCTGTTGCATGGCAGGAAACCCCAGATTCATTTTTTGCGTATGTTCGGGTCACATGCATCTGTGTCAGTACCTGCTGCTTTGCAGGGGCCAGATGGATCCAAGTTCCGGAAAATGATCTTCTGTGGGTATGAGCCAGCAGCGTGTGCATGGAGGTTTGCGTTTCCATCAGGTGATCAGAGTAAATTACTGATCAGCAAGCACGCTGAGTTCTATAAGCAGGATAAAAAGTCACAAGCTGCTGTCAAGCGTGATATTCTCTCAGAGTGTCTTTCTGATTCAGAACAGGAAAATTCTGAGGGGGAGGAAGAAGAAACTGAGTCTGATGATGACGATCAGGTAACTGACCAAAGTCAGGAACAGGAGGAGGTATTTGTAGTTTCTCCACAGGTTGTGAAAAGAGAGGCCAAAAGTGAGCCTAGTTCTCCTGTGAGTGTAATGGAGAGGATTCGAAAACGTTTTAAGTCAGAAGGGGAATCCCGTGAGGCTGAGGACACATCTTCTGGTGGCAGTGAGTCAGAGGTAACATCTGAGTTTGTGCCCAGAAGGTCAAGTCGCGCAACAAAGGGCATTCCACCTGAAAGGTACCAAGCGACAAGTGCGTGGGCAAAATTCGCACAGTGTGATTCTGGGAGTGTTGAAAGGGTTCAGCAGGTGCCTGGGAAAGATGCTGGGAAGGAGCACAAGGCAAAGGGGAAGGTGTTGAACTCAAAAGGGTCTTGTCAGAAGGTGCGGCAAAGGGGGGTGTTGGAGTTGGAACTTAACGGGTTAAGTTCTTCCCATGATGCCACCCCATTCTGACGTCAATTTTGGAAGCTTGGGAGGAGCTTGGGCAAAGTTTGCCAGTCCCACTCTGTACCTTGTGGGGGAAGGATGCAGTTTTTGTCATGGCTGCAAATAGTCCTGGAAATTCCTGAGAAATGTTGGAATAAAAGCTGTAAATAGACAAACTGGACTCTGTGTGTTTGTCTGGAAGCTGAGTCAAGCTGCATGACAGTTTTACACCGCTGTGCGAAACTCTGCTGAGCCGTGACGGAGAGCCTGAGCGGAAGTGTGCCGGGCGGCCATAAATCGCTAATCGAGGTT
This sequence comes from Podarcis liolepis, assembly GCF_965112155.1. Lineage (NCBI taxonomy): Eukaryota > Metazoa > Chordata > Lepidosauria > Squamata > Lacertidae > Podarcis > Podarcis liolepis. Next base: position 58,509,110 of record NC_139573.1, read on the forward strand.
CGTAAATCAATTAGCGGGAGTCACGGCTGATAACAAACTGCCATAGAAAGATGTACCTGAACAAGAACATCAAATACATGGGGTAAAAAGGTAAAGGAACCTCTGACCGTAAGTCCAATTGCGGACGACTCTGGGGTGCTCATCTTGCTTTATTGGCCGAGGGAGCCGGCGTACAGCTTCCGGGTCATGTGGCCAGCATGACTAAGTTGCTTCTTGCGAAACCAGAGCAGCGCATGGAAATGCCGTTTACCTTCCCGCCGGAGCGGTGCCTATTTATCTACTTGCACTTTGTGCTTTCGAACGGCTAGGTTGGCAGGAGCGGGGACCAAGCAACGGGAGCTCAACCCATCGCAGGGATTCAAACCGCAGACCTTCTGATTGGCCAGCCCTAGGCTCTGTGGTTTTAGACCACAGCGCCACCCATGTCCCTTAGATGTGGTAGTGTGATGGCCTGGGAATCTGATTCAGAGGCTGAACCTGAGGAATCCCAGCCTGCACAGGAGTCCCCGCCGCCAGGGCAGGGGCTTGAATCTGAAGGGCCTGCACCTGTGCTGGATCCTCAGGAGCAGACACCACATGAATCCATTCTGGCTACAGAGGTGATTGAGGACCCATTGCCTGCAGGTGCTCCTCTCCCAGCCTTGTCAGGGGAAGGTGAAGCTGCCCCTGGGTCCAGTAACCCTCCAGCCTCTCCTGAGCTGCAGAGGCTCAGGGCAGAGAGGTGGAGGGAACTGGGTTCTCTCAGGAGGAGTGCTCGCCTTAAGGCCAGGAGAGGCAGGTCACCTGTGGGGCCGGGGCCGCCCCTGGCCTCAGAGGAGATAAAGGCCAGTCAGCCCAGTCCCAGGTTGTGGGAGCAACATCGCTGGAAACCTGTTCCTGCCAGCACCCTGACCTGCTCTTCTGGAGTTCCTGACCACACCTGGCTTCTTGCCTTGGATCCCACCTTGCCCTTGACGGACAGCCTCCAGACCCTCGACCCAGGACCGGACTCAGACCTCACCGCATGGTAACACCCCCCCCCGGGACCAGCACAGGTAGGCTTTGCTATTAAAAATGATCTTGTGAGGCTCTTGTCAGAAGTTATCTCCCGCTTGGACTACTGCAATGCGCTCTACCTGGGGCTACCTTTGAAGGTGACCCAGAAACTACAACTAATTCAGAATAACACTGGTCCTGAAATACCTACATTGGCTCCCATTATGTTTTTAAGCACCATTCAAAGTGCTGGTGCTGACCTTTAAAGCCCTAAATGGCCTCAGCCCAGTATACCTGAAGGAATGTCTCCACCTCCATCATTCTTCCCGGACACTGAGGTCCAGCTCTGAGGGCCTTCTGGTGGTTCCCTCACTGTGAGAAGTGAGGTTAGAGGGAACCAGGCAGAGGGCCTTCTCAGTAGTGGCACCCACCCTGTGGAACGTCTTCCCATCAGATGTCGAGGAAATAAACAACTACCTGACTTTTAGAAGACATCTGAAGACAGCCCTGTTTAGGGAAGTTTTTTAATGACTGATGTTTTATCATGTTTTTTATATTCTAGTGGGAGCCACCTAGAGTGGCTGGGGAAACCCAGCCAGATGGACGATAAATAAATAAATAAAATTATTAATCATCATTATCATTATAATCACTATTGGCATCAGAAAGTGTGTGTCCAGTTGTTTTGGGAAAGGGTTCATAAGCGGATGGTTTTAGCTGTCCATTGTTAACTCCAGCTGCTTTTCAGCTTTACTCACTTGTAGGGCTAACAGGCTTATCTTCTAGAGCAGGTGTGGGGAACCTTGAGTAGCTGCTGTTGGATTCCAACTCTCACCAGCCCCAGCCAGCGTTGGAGTCTTTAAAAATAAATTTATGGTAGTTGCTGTCAGTATACCTGGTTACATCTAGGAGCAAGCCCATGACTTACAATAGGTTCTGGGATATCTTCCTTGGGACATTCCTATGCATGCTCATGGTCTTCTGAGCATTACTCTGGCACCCCAGGAGGTGCCACAAAAATGAGATGGCTCACAATTTTCCTTCACCTCATTTCTTTAACTCCCATGGTGCAGGATAGAGAATTGAGGGAATATTTACATCACAGACTAGAACGGTCGCTTCCATTTCCCTAGAGAGCCCTGTGAACTGTAGTTCTCTCTCTCGCGCATGATCACTCTCAGCCTTGCAATCATTCTTAGGATTTTGGGAGTAAGGACTGTCAGGACTGGTCGTTGTCCTCTTCAGATCACAACACAAACGGTTCTTGTTCTTTTATAACTTTTTGTTATGTATTAACAAAACAAGCTTATAAACGGTTCTTCTCTTTAACTACTATTCCTCAGAGTCACTTCTTTCAGATACCTTCTGAGCTCTGCTTCTCCGTGACCAGCCACTCTCAAAATGGCGAAGGTGCCCTTCCCTTCGCTTTCCTGCTCCTTTTCCTACCCTCCTGGCTAGAGCTGGCTTGTGTCTCCCCTCCTCCCAATCTGAGCTAGAACTGAACCCTGGCCTTTCCTGGGAACAGCTGGTCAGTGGCGTAGCGTGGGGGGTGCAGGGGGGGCTGGCCGCACCGGGCGCAACATCGGGGGGGGGCGCTCGCACTCGCAGCTCTCTACCCCTACCTGGCTCACTCACTCTCTCTCACAGGCAGTGCTGGCTGTGCAAATCCGATCCGAGCCGCTGAGTCGCCGCCCACTGTGGAGGGGGTGGGTGCCAGGCGTGCGGTGCGGAGAGAGAGCGAGGGACTATCTGGGGGAGGGACAGTGCAGCGGCCGCCCAGCGCAGTGCTGAGCGCGGGAGAGAACCACACCAGCCCAGCCCAGGCAGCAGCAAGAAGAAGCTGGCAGCGGCGGCAGGTTAGGGGTTAGGGGGCTCAAATTACTTGCCTTGCCCCGGGTTAGGGGGTGCAAATTACTTGCCTTGCCCCGGGTGCTGACAACCCACGCTACGTCGCTGCAGCTGGTCCCTCCCTGTTGTTCCTGTTAGATTCACTGCTCTCCTCCCGGCCTTGGGGAAAACATTCTCCCTCTGGGAAACTGGAAACTTCTAACTCTAACTCTTCCCTGACAAAAGCCATGGCATTTAAATATATAAAACCCTTCCTTCTCCAGTTACTAGGGCTGGGTGATACCTGGTTTTCAACATCACGATATGTAACCAGTTAAATATTGTGATATTTCAGGATATCACAATATCTGAAATAAGGCTGGAGCTATGTAGAGGTGAACATGGTCCTGGCAACTGCTATTACTTATGGCTCTAACTCTAAAACTCATAAAATTTTACTTAACGTATTGTTGCAACTGTTATGTTATAGTACTACTGTACCGATAATAGCACATTTTCTCTAAAATTAAAGCTGTGGAAGTAATTAGAAGCTAGATACCAAAGGTTCCCCAAACATTTAATTACATTACTAAACAAGAAAAAAGCAAATTCAATGTCACACTTTTATATATTCAAATATAATTCACTATCGAGTCTTAGTTGAATGTATACATCGCACAACACCAGTTATTTGATTGTTTGTTAATTTTCTTTTCTAAACAAGGCCAAAATAGAAAGAATGGAATGGATAAATTTTAACAGAACAAAATATAAACAAAATTTATATTTTTATTGCCAAGAAAATTTGCATTTCTTTTATAAACCAGGCCAAACCGGAAAGCATGGATAAAATTTTACAGAACAAAAACTATTAAACACAATTTATATTTTTTGCAAGGGAAATTTGCATTTTGGCGTTTTCTGGCAATAGAGATGCCCTTTGTATTTGAAGAACATTGCCAGCCGAGCTGAACACACTTTCAGATTGCACACTTGTTCTTGGAATAGCCATAAACTTTTTTGCAAGCTCCTTCAACATTGGGAAGGATGCCTAATGCGCCTTCCACCCTATCCGAGGGCATTTGTAAGTGTCCACTCTTGGCGTAGCCATCTAGGAGAAAATGGGCAGCATAAGGAGTTGGGGGGGGGGGGACACCCAGAAGAGGCTCAAATGCAAAGCAGGGTGGGGTTTTTTTTCTTTTACTCTGAAGCAACTTGCAAGCCAACAAGCATCTCAAGAGCGTATTTCCCTCCTGTTTGCGTCAGGGGAGGGGAGAGCTGAAGACTGGCAGAGTTAACCTGAGGCTGGCAGCGTAGGCTGGGTTAGTAAGAAACCTGTGGGCTGCTTCTTCCCCAAAGAAAGGCACACACAACAAACACTGGGTGTTTCCCCCCTTTTATTCTGAAGAAACATCCGAAAACACACAGAGAGAGAGAGAGAAGCAGGGAAGGCGAGCAAGAAAGGGAGAGAGAGAGCGTGCAAGGGAAGCCCTGCAGGGCAGACTGAGCTCAAGAAACCTGGGGCTCCCGAAGCCTCTCTGGAGATGGAGATTCAACCTGGAGGCCCATTGCCTGACTAGGATGTGCTCTGCCACAGAGGTGTAGCCCTTCCCACCAAGCAGGTCAGGTTTTGCACACGGAAAGTTGAAGGGAACATTCCTTGCCTCAGGCACTTGGCTAGCAGGCCCATAAAGCACCCTCCTTCCTTGCCCAGCTCCATGACGGATTGTTGGAACAGAATGCCAGATGTGTTGCTCTGGAGAACGAGCCCATCCTGCCCTGTCAAAGCAAAACTCTTGTTAGTGTTTCTGTCTCCCTGATGCATCACACCTCCTGAATAATCCATGCACTGTTGCCTAGCATTGGTCAAATATGCACAGAAACACCACCAAATAAAGAGCTGTTGTGCAGCAGCAGCCGGGAGGCCTCGCGGAGGCTGCTCTTGGTCTGCCCTTGGTGACCTTGAGCTCTTCAGTGTCTTTTGTCTGATGGAATCTGCTCTGACAAAGGAGGCTGCCGCGAGAAATCTCATCAGAGCCTGGTAACCAAAATTTTGCCATCAAAATGTTAGCATGTGTGTTGCCAAAATTCTGTAATTATAACAATTGTCAACTGTCTTTGAAGCTGCTCAAGATGGCATAGAAAAAATTAAATTTCTGTAGCTTTCCCAGTTAAAGAATTGAAAAGTAGTTGGCATCTTAACTTTTCCCGCCAACCTAGCAGTTCAAAAGCACGTCAAAATGCAAGTAGATAAATAGGTACCACTCCGGCGGGAAGGTAAACGGCGTTTCCGTGCGCTGCTCTGGTTCGCCAGAAGCGGCTTAGTCATGCTGGCCACATGACCTGGAAGCTGTACGCTGGCTCCCTTGGCCAATAAAGTGAGATGAGCCCCGCAACCCCAGAGTCGGCCACGACTGGACCTAATGGTCAGGGGTTCCTTTACCTTTACCTGGCATCTTCACTTTAAGTGCCTGGCTTAGCAAGAGCGGACCCCTGCAGCTTCCTGTTTGCAAAAGGGGGATATTGGAGACATAGGTCCGTTAGGACAAATGGGACACTGCCCCACCAACCTCGACTACCCTCAGTAAGCCACCGCCTGCCTCCCTCCTTACGTACAACCTGCACAGTGGGTGGTGCTGGAGGTTAGCTTCTTCCATCTTAGGGTTGCCTTTGAAGAACTCAGCAGAGGGGGACAAAAAAAGGTGTTGGCTCTGCCCCTCATTGGTTGTGGCTCCACTTGCTGTTGACCTCCTTGTCCTCTACCCTGCCAGTACTTTTTTTAAAAAGACTTTCATTAAGACTTTTGATAATACATTGTAAGAAAAGAACAAACTAAGTGAGAGAGACAGAGAATACACAGTCCTCTTTCACGTGTAAATCTTGTCCCACACAGAGAAAGGTGATCCCTCCCAACTCTCACCTAGGAACTTACCTTTCTTCTCTCATCCTCCCACCTGGGAGATACTCACTTCCGAGCCTCTCACACAGAGTCCTTCAATAGTCTCAGTCTCAGTCAGTTTTATTGCACATAGCCAAAGGCTGCCGCAATGTACACAGAATTATTTGACAATTAAAAGAAAATATACTGAATTGGTAAAAAAAGACTTAAAACATTTATATTATTAAAACATTACATACTCTAAACAAAGCTATAAAAGTACCCCAATGTACAAATAAAAACATTAAACGATAAAATTCATAAGCTAATATCATCACATGGTCACTAATGTTAAAAACAATATCAATTAATACAGTGTGCAATTTATACTCAGAGTTTGGTGACAAAGATAGAGCATAACCTGAGGTAGATAGATAGGATCAAATAAATTCATCTCCTTTACAGTTAATGGCTACCTTGGCTATATAATTTGCTCTAATTTTCCTAGCAGCAGTTGCAAAAAGTGCTACCCGCCAGGTCACATACTTATCTGTGTCTGCAAGGAGATATAACATCATATCAAGGGAGTTCTGGCCAGGGGACCCTGTCATTATAGGTACCAAAAATCTTTTTCTTGCATCATTATATAATGGACAGTGCAAGATATAATGCATAAGGTCCTCTACTTCAGAACATCCCCTAACGCAAACACGTTCGTTTTTTGGTATGCCTCTATGTCTCCCATCTCTATAAGCAGAGCTTATTGTATTTAGTCGTAGCTCTGTAAAAGCTTTTCGAAGCTGTGCAAAAGTCAATTCATTAAAATAAGATATGTGTTCATTGACCTCTCTAAGTTTAAAATACAATGGGGCACATGTAGATGTGCACATAGAGTTTAGATCATTTTTAGTTGCCACTGCCCTTATGGTTCGTTTAAAAATATTTTTCTGGGAATATAAGGGGAGTTCTTTAATCTCAGTCACTGAGAGGTCATATTTGCCCATCAGTTGGGCAGCAAGATGTACCCAGTTTTTAAAGGGTAATCCATTTGATAGCTCAATCAGGCATTTTTTGGTAGCCTAGTGTTGTCCATCTATTGAACTCTAAACCAGTAACAGAGAATTCTTTTATCTATTTGGCTCTCTATGCTCAACATGCGAGTTTCCAACCTGACCATGGCAGATTGCACGTCTTTGGGTAAACCTAAAAGAACTCTTAAAAAATAATTCTGTGGGGGTTCCAGACTGGAGACCTTTGAGGTACCCCAAACCTCTGCACCATATAAAATCTGGGCCATTGTTTTTGCTTTATACACAGATAGAGCTGGGTTGACCAGATTTCCACCTTTACTTGCAGCGAATTTCAGAATGGCTTTTGCTGATTTAAAGGCTTGCAATTTAATATTGGATAGCTGTGTATTCCAAGATGCCGTTTCTGAATAAATCAATCCCAGATATTTAAACGTATTTACTTGGTTTATGATGTGTTCATCCAGGTGCCAAACATGCTTTTTAGAACGCTTCCCAAATACAATGACCTGCGTCCTTCAATATCTAAACAGTAATCTGCATGTTAACCCCTCCTTAGATCTAAGTAGGGGACAACGCAAAATGCAAAAACACAGAACAAGACAGAAACGCAAACTCAGCAAAAAGCGAAAACAAGAAAAGGAAAAAGGAAAAGGAAAGGAAAGAGAGGCAAGAGATAAGGATATTAAAGGAGATAATAAAAAAAGAAGAAGAAACAAATCAGAAAAAGGACTTCCTACTATCCCTCTGTTGGCTATACTGTATAAAAGTGTTCTTCAAGTGTTCTTCAAGATAGTCAAATGTTCAATCCAGAGTAATACCTAGATGTTCCTCCCTCTGCTAGGCAATGCGCTTTCAGTCTTCAGTTCGGGCATTTCAAGTTCATTCATTTTTCTTTCAGAACAAAAAGCCCTCCGGTAATTGTTATAGATAAACATCAACCATAGTGTTCCATCACAACTTTATCTCCAATGTTAAGAAACATTCAGTCCGTGTTCCTTATTCACTCAAAAGTTTCTTCATTGTTGTCAGGGGTTCAGGAACAGAGGCGAGGGCAAGGGAGGAAACAGAGAGCGAGGGGGAGGAGTCCGAAGAAAAGATGAGTGACGACGACGACCCGAGATCTCCGAGCCTGTCCAGTGAATCAGAAGATTCACAGAAAGGAGCGCCAGTGGCCAGAGCAAGGGGGGAGCTTAGGGGGACACCCCAGGAAGAAGGGTCCAGAGAGGGTTCAGAGGGCAGCAGTTGGAAATCGGGGCCAGCGTCACCAACAGAGCGCAGTGGGGAGGAAAGGCGCCAGGTATCGAGCTCTGGCAGCTCGCAGCAGGGGGGAGGGCATGAGCCAGGAGTGGCCACACCTCCATCGGAGAGCGCAGAAACGGTCAAGCAGAAAGTGGAAGGTTGGGCGCGCGCGCCAAGTTCAAATGCACCGGAAAGCGGCGCAGTGAGCAGCCCGGAGAGGGAGCCAGGTCCTAAAGCCCGGCGCAAGGAGACAGGAGGGTCCGGGGGGTCAGCGTCAGAAGAGTCCAGGAAGGAAGAGACCACGGGGGGCAGAGGGACCCAGAGGAGAACGGTCAGGCGGAAAAGGTGGAGTAAGGCTAGGGTATTAAGTTGGTGTACAAGGGGCGGAGACTCAGACGGAGCTTCGCCAGTCTAGCTTATAAGACGTAGAGCTGCACGCAGCAGCTTGGAAATGGAAACTGTAACTCAATAGAGACTTTTATAAAGTGAACGCTGGCTAGCGTGATCCTCTGTGAACTAGGATCTGGGAGCAGCTCTGACAGTTGTGTTTAATAATAATTTATTATTTATACCCCACCCACCTAAGTGGGTTTCCCCAGCCACTCTGGGCAGCTTACAGCACAAAAAAAATTGTAAAACATTAGACATAAAATAATTATGATTACAATTACAATTTATTATTTAGACCCCTCCCACCTGGCTGGGTTTCCCCAGCCACTCTGGGCAGCTGCCAACAGAATATTAAAAATAGAATCAAACAATAAAAATTTCCTGATACAGGGTTGCCTTCAAATATCTTCTAAAAGTCAGATAGCTGTTTATTTCCTTGACATCTGATGGGAGGGTATTCCACAGGGCAGGCGCCACTACCGAGAAGGCCCTCTGCCTGGTTCCCTGTCTTCTTTTTTTGCAATCACTCATAGCCGAGTAAGATTGTTTTCCATAAACACAGTTTTAACAGTGGGTTCGTAAGTGACTGTGGAGGCCAATTCTGGATCCACACGTCCTTCCACAGTGGGGACATTGATTTCCGGGTGGGACTTGATCATGGTGAGAGTTTACCAAGCATGCCTTCCTCTTAGCACACTTCTCCCTTTCATCCTGAGTTCGAGCGTCTTCAAAGCCCATGACACCTTTGGTAAAAGCTGTTCTCCAGTTGGAGCACTTGCAGGCCAGTGTTTCCGAGTTGTCAGTATTTATACTACTTTTTTTTTTTTAAGATTTGCCTTGAGAGAGCCTTTAAACTTCTTTTGTTGATCACCAGCATTACACTTTCCATTTTTAAGTTCTGAATAGAGTAGTTGCTTTGGAAGACAATAATCAGGCATCTGAACAACATGACCAATATAATGAAGTTGATGTTGAAAAATCAACGTTTCGACCCTGGTGATCTTTGCTTCTTCCGGTACACTGGCTTTAGTTCACCTGTCTTCCCAAGTGCTGTGTAAAATTTTTCGGAGACACCGTTGATGGAATCTTTTGAGGAGTTGGAGATGGCGTTTATAAATGGTCCATGTTTCACAAGTGTACAGTAAGGTTGGTAGTACAACAGCTTTGTAAACAAGCAGTTTGGTTTCCCTGTGAATGTCCCAGTGCTCAAACACTCTGCACTTCAATTGGGTGAAAGCTGCACTCGCAGAGCTCAGGCGATGCTGGATTTCGGCATCAATGTGGGCCCTTGTGGAAGGATAACTGCCCAGGTAGAAGTGATTGACATTTTCCAGCATTGCACCATTGAGTTGGATTTGTGGTGCTGCAGAGGGATTGTTTTGTGCTTGTTGGTGCAGCACTTTGGTTTTTTGGATATTGAGCAATAGGCCAAGCTTTTCATAAGCTTCTGCAAAGATATTTAGGATGGTTTGGAGGTCTTCCTCTGAGTGTGCATACACTACATTGTCATCAGCATACTGAAGCTCTAGGACTAAAGTTACAGTAACCTAACTCTTTGCTTTCAGCCTGCTCGATTAAAGAGCTTTCCATCTGTTCAATATATGATTTCTACACAGGAGCGGAGTTTCCCTTCAACAAAGTGTAGGATCGTAGCAATGTATAATGAATAGAGTTGGGGCAATAACACAACCCTGTTTAACACCTGATCCCACTACAAATGGTTCACTTTGAGAGCCATTGTTATCTGTGATTGTTGCCATCATATTATCATGGAGGAACCAAATGATGTTCTCAAATTTATCTGGGCAGCCAATTTTCAGAAGGACAGTCCACAGGGCATTATGATTTACAGTGTCGAAGGCCTTAGGTAGGTAAATAAATGCCATATACAGGGGTTGGTTTTGCTCTCTGCACTTTTCTTGAAGCTGTTGAGCAGTGAAAATCATGTCCACTGTCCTCCTAGAAGGTCTAAAACCATTTGGGGATTCAGGGAGGATTGCACTGGATATTGTTAAGAGATGGTTTGCTAAGATGCTTGCAAGAAATTTGCCAGCCGCAGCTAATAAAGAGATGCCTCAATAGTTTCCGCAATCCATTCTGTCACCTTTTTAAAAGAGATTGATAATTTTGGCATCCCTAAAGTTGCTGGGATCTCCTCTCTCTCCCAGATTTTTTTGATGAGCTTGTGAAGTTGTTGTGCAAGTTCTATTCCTCCCACCTTGAAGACTTTGGCAGGTATCCCGTCAGGTCTGCTGGCTTTAGTGTTTTTCATTTGGTTAACAGCTGTTCACAACTCACCCAGATTTGGAGATACTGCAAGCTCATCTCTAATTTGTTTTTGTGGGATTTGTGAGAGGACATCAACAGCTACAGGGGAGTTGCGGTTAAGGAGTTGCTGGTAATGTTCTTTCCAGAGCAGTGCGATAGATTCTTTATCTTTTAGAAGTGTGGTACCATCTGTTGATTGTAGGGGGCATATGCCATGATTTATTGGCCCGTAGATGGTCTTTGTAGCCACAAAGAAACTCTGTGCATCATGAGTGTCGAATAAGTGCTGGATCTCTTGACCTTTTAATAAAAAAAACCCAGGTGTTCTTTAGTTCTCTTGTTCTTCTTTGAACCTCAGCCTTAGCGTTGGCATAGGTTTTTTTCTTAGGGGCACAGTTTCTATCTCTTTGCCAGACCTGAAAGGCCTTCCTTTTCTTGTCAATACAGTGGTACCTCAGGTTAAGTACTTAATTCGTTCCAGAGGTCCGTACTTAACCTGAAACTGTTCTCAACCTGAAGCACCACTTTAGCTAATGGGGCCTCTTGCTGCTGCCGCACTGCCAGAGCACGTTTTCTGTTCTCATCCTGAAGCAGAGTTCTTAACCTGAGGTAATATTTCTGGGTTAGTGGAGTCTGTAACCTGAAGCGTATGTAACCTGAGGTACCACTGTAATGAGTTCAATCTCACTGTCATTCTCATCAAACTGGTCCTGGTATTTCTTGGTTTGGTATCGAATAGTTTGTTCACAGGCTGCAGTAATGGATGTTTTTAACTTGGTCCAGTGTTCCTCGATGTTGTCAGGGAACTCCGAAAGCAGATGGTCCTTAAGAGTCGTTTGGAAGCAATCCTGCTTAATAGGATTTTGAAGGGCTTGAGTGTTCATTTTGCACCCTGGTTTCCTTCCTTGAAGCCTGCATTGAGGTAAAATCTTGATGGCCAACATGGAACGTATTAATCAGTGATCTGTCCAGCAGTTGTTGGCACTCGTCATAGTTCTGGTAAGGAGCACATCACGGCCATCTTCAGCTAGGATGATTACATAATCTAAGAGGCGCCAGTGGTTTGACCAAGGGTGCCTCTAAGATGTTTTTAATTTATTTCTTTGTCAAAAGAGTGTGTTGGTAATTACAAAGTTGTGCACTGCACATATCGTCAAAAGTAAGATTCCATTCTGGTTGCTGTTGCCAATTCCTTCTTTCCTAATAGTCCCAGGCCACAGATAGAAATCTTGCCCAACTCCTGCATTAAATTCACCCAAGATTCCTCCTTAGGTGTCTCTGATAGGATGATATCCAGCCAAGAGTAAAAAAAAATCTTTAATGTCTTCATCAGCATCCAGTGTTGGTGCGTAAGTCGTTCATTAATGTCGGTAGAGATTTCTGACAAGAGCTTCACAAGATGGTTTTTAATAGCAAAGCCTACCCCATGTATTTGATGTTCTTGTTCAGGTAGACCTTTCTAGAAGAATGTCTGTTGTTGTTGTTTAGTTGTTTAGTCGTGTCCGACTCTTCATGACCCCATGGACCGAAGCACGCCAGGCACTCCTGTCTTCCACTGCCTCCTGCAGTTTGGTCAAACTCATGTTAGTAGCTTCAAGAACACTGTCCAACCATCTCGTCCTCTGTCGTCCCCTTCTCCTTGTGCCCTCCATCTTTCCCAACATCAGGGTCTTTTCCAGGGAGTCTTCTCTTCTCACGAGGTGACCAAAATATTGGAGCCTCAGCTTCAGGATCTGTCCTTCCAGTGAGCACTCAGGGCTGATTTCCTGAATGGATAGGTTTGATCTTCTCAAGAGTCTCCTCCAGCACCATAATTCAAAAGCATCAATTCTTTGACAATTAGCCTTCTTTATGGTCCAGCTCTCACTTCCATACATCACTACTGGGAAAACAATAGCTTTAACTATACAGACCTTTGTCGGCAAGGTGATGTCATTGCAGTCTGTAGTCTCCAGCTACTTAATTCGACTGTACACACAAACACACATGTCTGCTCTCCCTGAGCAGTCCAGCATCAGAGTCTGCGACTCAACACTGCTTCAATCCAGAAGCGGAAGGACTCACTGAAACTCCACCCCGGTTACACTCAGGACTGTCTGAGAACTGGCTCAGACTTCCTTTCTCACGCTGAGTAACATCACATGATGTAAACAATGTAGCTGCTTCTCCGCAGTTTGTGGGAACTGAAATCCCAACACCATGACACTCCCCAGAAGCCCCACCCTACTCTGCCAATCCTAATGGGTGCCAGTTACCACTGTTAAGGACCAACATAAAAAGAAAATCTGCTGCCTAAATGAGGAGGAGACAGTTATCAATGCCTCAGACTGGTGCTTCCTGAGGTCTAGTTGATATCTTTTTAAAACAAGCTCCAGTTGCCCCTGATGCTCTTCTGCACAACTGAAAATGAACAGGCGGGCTCTTGCATAGGTTGATTTCAGCGGTGACTATGCAGCAGAACGTCCTGGGGGATTATTGTGCACCCATTGGGTCAGATCGCTGAATCATTCTTCACCCCTCTCTGTTGTATTTTGATGCCAGCCAAAATCAGCCTTCTCTCCTTGCCTCCTTGGAGGTGGGAGGAGTCCCTTATTAAATAAAATAGGAAGTGGGAAAATTTTAAGGCAGTGCATTTATCTAAAACCCTATTTTTATCTGCAATTAAGCTTCTGTTTATTATGTCCCAGTGCATTCTGCTTCCTCTGAGGCCCCCAGCTCTGGGATGAGAGTGCAGTTCTATCTTGAGTCAATGAACCACCTTTAACTTGTTGCTCTTCTCCATTTCCTGTTTGCTACAGGATGAGCCGCATGGCACGGGGCTTCTGGTTTCAAAGCATTGTTTTCTTTTGCCTGTCCTCGTTTAAAAAAAGTCTTATTTGAACTCCTTGACCCATATTGGGTTTCTAAGCAGTTTAAAATTAGGCAGCAGGAATGATATTTGCCATGTTGAAAACATCAAGCGATACAAATGGTTATTACTTGATCAAGGGCTCCTAAGAGGGGGATGCTGATAAGCCAGTGAGATGGGTTAGTCCAGGGGTCAGCAAGGCTTACCTTGCCTGAGCTGGTTCACTGCCGTGGAGCCCTCTCTGTGGGCTGGACCGCGGGCACGCATGAGTGCGCACGCCTGCTATTACCGGCGTCTGCGCAGACGTGATTTCCGGCACTGTGGAAGCGAGCCCCTGCGCCATGCTGCACCAGTTTAGCTCAGCACATGGGGGCTCGCCGAGCAGGCGGCTCAGTTCAGGGACGGCTCATAGGCTGGTAAAACAACCCCTGTGGGCTGCTTGTGGCCCATGGGTCTTTGGTTGCCGACCCCTGGGTTAGTCTCTGTTTCTTGTTAGCTGGTTTGCTTATCTGTGGTCTCAAAGCTTTGGAAAGGATGGCCCAGAGCAAATGGCTTGACACAGAATAATTTTCTCCCTTTGCGATGTGTTGCCATTTCTCCCTCTCCTCCAGTTTCTGGAGATCAGTTAGAGGGTGTGTGTGTGTTTCAGAGGGGCCCCATTCACCACAGCTTCAGCCCCTCTTGCAGTAGGTCAGTAATTGTGGTAATCAGGGGCTGCCCCAGTTCACTGGCCAAATAAATACCCAATTAGTTCAGCATTGTTTGCCTCGAGCTGCTGCATGCTGCTCCAGCAGGATCTTCTGCATCCCCAAGTAGAGCCTGCTTTACTTTTCTCTCTTCCTTCCCTGCCTGATCTTCCAGCAGGATTTTTTTATCATTAAAGCAAATGGGCCCAAGACAATGTGCAAGTTCGCAAGAATTACAGATGAAACTCTGCTGTTAAATAAAGGAAGCATATGTGAAAATAAAACCGTGTTTAATAGTAAAATGGCTGGGTTTCCCCAGCCACTCTGGGCAGCTTACAATAGAATGTTAAAAATATGATGAAACATCAAACATTAAAAACTTCTCAAAACAGGTCTGCCTTCGAATATCTTCTAAAAGTCAGATAGTTGTTTATTTCCTTGACATCTGATGGGAGGATGTTCCACAGGGCAGGTGCCACTACCGAAAAAGCCCTTTGCCTGGTTCCCTGTAGCCTCACTTCTCGCAGTGAAGGAACCACCAGAAGAGCCTCGGAGCTGGACTTCAATGTCCAGGCAGAACGATGGGGGTGGAGACGTTCCTTCATGTATACTGGGTCAAGGCCATTTAAGGCTTTAAAGGTCCGCACCAGCACTTTGAATTGTGCTCGGAATTGATCCCATGCAACTTGACTACACAGGACTCTAGCACTCTCCTGCCCCAGCCCTGTTCCCATGGTAAAGTCTACCTCTTTCCGAATCTGAGCAAGTTTGCAAAACTTTGCAAAATCATTGCAGGAGATTTTGGGGTCCTTTCCAGGCCCTGATGGCAAAGGAGATTCCATTACATTGTGAACCACCTGAAAGAGTCTTCTGCTGCTGTTTTCTGCAAATGCAGTAGGGGCAGTGAAGAAAGTCCTCTTCGCCATCACTGTCACCACTTGGTAGGCTCAACATTGAGCTCTAACCCATGTCCGGTCTGATTCAGAATGAGTTTTCCTCCACCGGCGCTCTAGCCGTCTCAGTGATTTTTTCATCGGTCTCAGCTTTGGGGAAAACTATGGGACTGGCTGGGCTCTATGCAACTGGAGAAGGTGCTTCGGAGCCAGACAGTTGATAGCCCTGGTTAACTCCGCATTCCAGTGGGCCACCAGGGAATCTGCTGAAAGGCCATCAACTTGGGATAAAACATCCCCTACCACTCTCTGGAAACCATTTGGATCCAATGGTCCAAGTGGTGGGGGCGGATTATCCAAATTGATCCCACCTCCCTCAGAGGGGAAGGGTCGTGGAGAAGTCCAGTTGCACCTGTTAAGGGCTTTATATACTAATAGTAACACCTTGAACATGGCCTGATGGCAAATTGGTAACCAGTGGAAATCTCTGATCAGAGGGTCTGAGGGGCTTACGCCTGTCAGCAACTGTGCTGCAACATTCTGCACTAATGGCAGCTTCTGGATCCAGCATCTGTAAAGTCCCACATTTTGTTGCATTGCAGTACAGTGGTACCTCAGGTTAAGAACTTAAGAACACCAGAGATTTTCTTCTAAATCTGAAGTGAGGACAGATAATTTATCTGTACAGTGGTACCTCGGGTTAAGAATTTAATTCGCTCTGGAGGTCCGTTCTTAACCTGAAACTGTTCTTAACCTGAGGTACCACTTTAGCTAATGGGGCCTACCAGTGCTGCCGTGCTGCTGGTGCGTGATTTCTGTTCTCATCCTGAAGCAAAATTCTTAACCCGAGGTACTATTTCTGGATTAGTGGAGTCTGTAACCTGAAGCGTCTGTAACCCGAGGTACCACTGTAATCCAGTCTTGAAGTACCCATTGTTGAAATAATAAAATATCTGGGGTCCTGCAAGTGCCTGTGAGCAGCAGAGAAATATATGGAAGCTATTTGGAACAGATACATGAAGGGGGAAAACAGAGGCTTTGTGGACCTGGCACAGTTCATGTCAGGCGCCAAGGGCAGCTAACATGGTGCCCTGACAACAGTCCCAGCCAGCACTGCAGTGAAAGGCATTAAATGAGCCCAACGGTGAGAGGTGGAGTCCAGTGACACCTGGAGGTTGGCTGACCGTGGCCATTTGTGGAGGAACAGTGCCTCGTGCCTTTGTCAACCAAGTTTTCAGCTAACAGCTTGGAGGAGTGGATACTACAGACTTCAATTGACTTTTGTAGCTTGAAAACATCTTAAGAGCTCTGCTTGAGTACCCTAATGTGGATCTACGTAGTCCAGCCTCCTGCTTGCCACAGTGGCCAACCAGATGTCCTTAGGAAGCCTAGAAGGGACAACCCACCAGGCACTTGGAGGCAGTTTACATTTAATGTGGAGGTTCTGGTCCTATCACTGGTAATAGACATATACCAAGAGAGTCACGCTGGGCAGACCATGGTGGACTTTCTAGGTCAGCATCCTGCTTCCTACAGCCACCAACAAGATGCATGGAGGCAGTTGTCCTCTTCCTACTTCCTCACACACTGACCTCATTTGGGTGACAATGCTGTGGTTAGCACAGGCTTCAACAACCTGCTGCCTTCCAGATGTTTTGGACCACAGCTCCAGCCAGCACTACTTGTGAATGTTCCTTTACCATTAGGGCACTAGGTGGGTGAATGCTGGTTTAACATTAAGGAAATAAGCCCCAGGCTTGTGTGTTCCCCTCTCCACTGAAGCCATGTGTATCGTAACTCACAATTTGAAGCTGGCTTGTTTGAACAAACCATAGTTTATCCTGCCTTGGACATAATGACAAACCATGGTTACTCTAAAACAGGAAGTGAATCTTTCTGCTCTTCTCTTTTTGGCTGCACTGGACTGTGATGCGGGACTTGCTCAGATTCATTCCAGTGGTGGTAAACAGTGGTTTTTAAAGCATTATGTCCAGACAAGGCCACTTAAGGACTTTGGGGTTTACAGGTTGCCGTGTGCTGTGGGAATTCTCTGTGGGGCTTCAAGGGAAGAGCCAGGAGGAGGAAAGCTTAGAGTGTCATAGTTGACAGTTAATTGAGTTGCTCCTTCCAAATTAGCTCTAGTTGCAAGGAGCAGTGATGACAAAATCCTGGTTGGCTTTACAGGATGGTAGGCCAAGTTTCAGCCCATAAAGGTGGTTATGTGAAAGAACTGAATTGGGGTAGGTTGCAGTATAGAAAGGATCCCAGTAAATGAAAGATAAAGCAGAGTTTTATGGTGACTGTGTCAACACAAGCAACACCTCCTGATGATTCTGCCCTAGGAAACTATATGTACTGATCTTGATAAGACCCAGAGGGGGAAATCACACTATTCCCCCAACAAATATTTGTATTTCGTAGCAAATAAAGCCAAGTCTGTCCATAAATCCATCAGCAAATGCCAAATATATTTTAAGGTTGTGTCAGCTTTATGGGATGTAACATAAGCAGTTAAGTACACCACTTCCTGTTTGCCTAGAGTGGACACAGACAGGGGGGTGTTGATCCAGCCAGCTGAACTTCCTGTTCCACCTGGTCTGGAGCATCTTCCCCCTGCATGTGAACAGGTAGGTGGGTGTGACCCTTGCAGACCCTACAAAAGGTCCAGTCATGCAGTCATCTTTCTCTCTTTGACTCTCTTCTGATGCCATTTCTTCTCTTGGACTGCATTGCTGGCTCTCTGCCAGCGGCACATGGGACCATCCTTACAAGGATGTAAGCCATGCTGTAAAGCCTGCCTTCAGGGATCCAACTGTGAACTGACTGTGGGTAAACTTCTTGTTACTTTTAAAAGAAGCTTCTTGTGTCTTTATTCTTTTTAGAAGGGATAAAAGGGGTCTTACCAGGAACAAAATCCAGTCTGAACAAAGCCAGATTGGATTGCTTAAATATAGAGATTCAAACGAATCTACCACCTAGCTTCCTGCTATATATTGGGGAATGAACTCTGCTGTATGACTCACTAGCATGAGTTAGGAAGGATAATATTTAATCAATATTAATCCTCTCCTAGTATGTACAATATTCCTACAGGCTTATTTCTTCTTTGACACTTCACAAAACTAATAGTATGTGCTTTGTGTTTTCAGGCTGTGGTTATTTTTAAAAAGTGGTTGCATACTGATGGTGTCTTATGGATTAGGTTGTCCTGCTTTTGTGACTTGCAAGGGAGATCCACCTCCACCCATTGAATGTGTGAGTCAGCCGGCTGGAGAACGCTAACAGTATTTGCTGACTTAGAAAAGGAACTCTTTCTGAGGCTGTTCAATGTCTCCTAAAGACAAGAACTCTGGGAAAAATTATGTGACCGGAGTTGAAACAGGGTTGCCTCCAGAAACAATTGTTGCAGGGGGAGTAAATGTATTCCTACAATAAATGGAGTGAGTGCAGCTCCTTGTTGGAGTTTTGTGAGGGGTTTTGTAACTCACAGTAAGACACAGGTGCACACCCCATAGTCCACCTTGCCACATTTAGCATAACCCAGTTTATTCATTTAGTAGGATGCTGGGCCTTGGGAAGGAAGAGAAGTGGGATACTTAGGTCTCTGGGATGTGAGCCTGAGGCAGTTGGGCAGGCTGCGGAGCAAAGGTGTGTTTGTGTGCAGGTGGGGTCTCTTTGCTGCTACATAAAAGCAGAGTACTGGGGACTTTCCATGAGCAGGATCTCCATCAAGGTGTTGTCACTGGGCTTACAGTACTGGTAAAATATATTTTCCCAGTGGTAGAAATTCCACTTAGAACAGGCCTCATCAGGCTCAGGGTCTGGCCACAGAGGCTTTCCTCACAAAAATGTGGTGGTAAAGAATATATTGAGAAGTCCCTCCTCTCCTGTGTGTGAGAGTTTAAAATAGTTGTGGAACTGATTTTAAAAGCTAATTTTAATGTATGTGTTATTTTTCATCTATATGATGGAGACCTGTCCTACCAGTATGCTTTTGGGTAACTGGTTAGCCAAACAGTTTGACAGAAGGCAAAAGTTCTTGGGTAAACCCTTTTGCAGTGTTTCCCAAGGGGATTAAGCCAGTGGCTTTCTAATTCTCTCAGATGCACATATGTTTGCTTTAGATCTACATTCCTTGCCACTGGGCTTTATCTGGGCCTGTTGGGAATTTTCTTCCGTAGAAATAAATTTACCGCATTGCTGCCTTTATTGTAGAGTATCCAAACATCACTCTATGCAAAAATTTCCTGGTGCACATGGTCTTGTGTGGGAATGTTTTGTGCTTCAGGTTTGGCAGCTTCCTTGTCTAAGTACGTATCCACCCAAAATAAGTTTTCTGTGCCCAATACCGGGCCAGCAATGATTGGTGGGCCAGCACTGGCATCTGCAGGGGGAAAACAGCACAGATGAAATTTTATTTATTTATTTTGTTAAATTTATGCACAGCTTGATTGTAAAAAAAACCTTAAAGCATTTCACAAAATGAAGAAAATCAATAAAAGTATTAGTAAAAACAACTATTTAAACTATTCAATTGGCAGTATACTAAAGACAGGGATGCGGGTGGCACTGTGGGTTAAACCACAGAGCCTAGGACTTGCTGATCTGAAGGTCGGCGGTTCGAATCCCCGCAACGGGGTGAGCTACCATTGTTCATTCCATGCTCCTGCCAACCTAGCAGTTCAGAAGCATGTCATAGTGCAATTAGATAAATTACCTTCCAGCGGGAAGGTAAACGGCATTTCCGTGCACTGCTCTGGTTCGCCAGAAGCAGCTTAGTCATGCTGGCCACATGACCTGGAAGCTGTATGCCGGCTCCCTCAGCCAATAAAGCGAGATGAGTGCCGCAACCCCAGAGTCGGTCATGACTGGACCTAATGGTCAGGGGTCCCTTTACTTTATACTAAAGACACATTAAACCACACATTACATTTCACATAACTGGGTAGACTTGTTTAAACAAAAATATTTTTAGCAGGTGCTGAAAAGAGTACAGTTCTGGATCAAGTGCAAGCTTCTAGATCAAGAGCTCATTGCAGTAATCCAGCCTTGAAGTAACCAACACATTAACTACTGCAACAAGGCTTTCCTGTTCCAGGAATGGCCATAGCTGCCAAAGCAGCTGCAGTTGGTCAAAGGCACTTTGAGTCACTGTGGCTGCATGAGCCTCCAGGGACAGAGCACCTCCAAGCTGCAAACCTGCTTCTTCAAGGGAAGGGCAACCCCATCCCAGGGAGGCACCTGGCCAATTTCCTGGACATGGGAGCTACTGACCCACAGTCCCTCTGTCTTGCCAGGATCCAAGCTCAGTCCAACCTCAGGATCCAAGCTCATCCTTCTCAGCGCTGCATCCAAGCAGTGGCCCAGGGGCACTGCAGCCTCTCCCGATTCAGATGTCATGGAGAAATAGAGCTGAGCGTTACTGGCATACTGAGGAGGTTTGCATGGGGATAAAGTAGAGGAATTGCCAGACTTCCTAGACAGTCTTTCTAACCTAACCTGTGCTGATCTCTCCTGAATTGCTAGGCTGCTGTTCTTAGGGCCCCTATCTAGCTTCCTGTTCTCCCCTGCCCCATGGCAGGGTGGGCAAAATATTAGGGTTCTGTATCCAATACCCTGAGGGTTTAGTCTGGACAGCCAATAAAATCCTGACAAGGACATTTACTGAGGCATTGCAAGACTGGTGCAACACCTCAACCAGCAAGGAGTTTGGGGTGGCGCACCAAATATGAAAACTGTGCATCATCCATACACTTCCAAGCAAAGGGGCAGTTATGTCCATCGTTGGCAATACTTCCTTCTACAAGCTTATGCTGGTTTAATCATGAGGCAGAACAACTTTCTTCTAACTTCCTTACCTCTTCTGCAGAGACTGAAATAGCAGGCATATCTCCTTTGCATGTCCATCTTAGTTAAATAGGATTAGGGCCTCTTTCCTGTGTCTTATAATGAACAAGCTTTTCTTCCCCTCCCCTACACTTACAAGGAGGGGAGGGCTTCTTACACACTTTAAGTCAAGGGTCAGCAACCTTTTTCAGCTGCGGGCCAATCCACCGTCCCTCAGACCATGTGGTGGGCCGGACTATATATTTGAGGGGGGGGTGAATGAATTCCTATGCCCCACAAATAACCCAGAGATGCATTTTAAATAAAAGAACACATTCTACTCATGTAAAATCACACTGATTCCCAGACCGTCCACGGGCTGGATTGAGAAGGCGATTGGGCTGCATCTGGCCCCCGGGCCTTAGGTTGGTGACCCCTGCTTTAAGTGCTCAGGTCAGTGCTCTGGCTGCACCCGGGAATTCCCAGGGAGGAACTCTGGGAGGGGCCTTTAAGCTCCTGATGGTTCCTTAGTAGCTGTGCCCTTAACTGCCTCACACCTGTTGACATGTATTGTGGCCAGCTGTTGGGCAGCTGTGGGTGGTGTGGCTCAAATCAGGACCTGATAGGGCTGGCGGGCTGGCTGTTCCCCACCTCTGTGTTAGACATAAGATTTTTCTACCTTGCATTGCACAGAGCAGTCTTTGCCAACCCGGTGCCCTCCATATCTTTTGGACTAAAATGTAGCATTTCTTCCTTCAGCTCCAGCATCATATGGCTGTACTATCCATGTGGGGCTGCCTTTGGAAAGTGCTCAGAAACGTCAGCTGGTTCAAAGACCTGCAGCCAGATTGTGGACGGGGCTGGTTATAGGGAGCAGACGACTCCCTTGCTAGAACAGCTCCACTGGCTACTGGTCTGTTTCCTGGCACAGTTCCAAGTCCTGGTTATGACTTGTAGATCCCTATATGGCCTAGGCCTAGTCCATCTGAAATACCATATTCCTCCGTATGAACCTGCCTGGGCTCTGAGATCTTTGGGAGAGGGCCTTCTTGGTGGTGGCTGCTCCCATACAATTTTGGAACTCCCTCCCTAGAGAAGTTAGACTGGCTCCTTCCTTGCTGTCCTGCTGGCAAATGAAAACCTTCGCGTTCCAACAGGGTTTTGGGAATTGACTGCTTTTAAGGAAAGGGTTGGTGCCATTCTGTTTTTGGTTTTTGGTTTTGGTGTAATTGTCTGTATGTTTTTAATAGATCTGGGAGAGTGTGTGTGTTTTAATTCTATTAATGCCTAATTGTTAAGGATTGTTCTTTCCCCATGTTTTTAGCCGTTCTAATTCTGTCTGTAATCTACCTTGAGTTCCTGTCAGGAAGAAAGGTGGGCACAACTAAATATATAACAACAACAACAACGTTATCTGGGGCTGATGAGAGTTGCAGTCAGACTCTAGTCCTCCAGCTGTGCAGGGCCTGCTGGCCTAGAGACTCCTGGCTTGCCTCTTGTTTCTTGTGGGGTGAGAGAGAATCAGCTGCTGTGGCAAGGTGCCCCAGTCCAAGCAGGTTTCCTGTCACTAGATTGTAATGCTCCTTTGTTTGAAACCATTGCTTGAGTCAGCAGAAATGTTTGGAAAGCAATTTTGTGTAATTGTGCAAAAGGCTAAGTCAGTGTGTGTGGTTTGAGTGGAACTTGATTGTGCCTGAGTAAAGTGGGCTTCTCACCCCAAGCAGTGGCGGAACTTCATGCTCCGGCACCAGGGGGCGGAGAGCAGGTGGGGGCAGCCACGATGGCACCCCACCGGGATAATGCTGCTGGGGGTGGTGCACTCCTCCCGCACTCCTCTTCCTCCACCAGTGATCCCAAGGCTAATATTGAGTGCTCCTTCTCTCCTACTTGCTCCCAGTTTTAATTGATCATGAAATTATTTTTATCAAGTCAAATTCTGCATGATGGACATGTGTGACAGCCCGTATATCATGCACTTTTGCAGGTAAGGAAAATGTTTACGAAGGTAGAGAATGTATTGTTCTGCTGGTGTTAAGTGTGGACCCTTTAAAAGATCGTCTGGTCAAAGTTCAGCAGCAGGTTCCTTGGAAAATGGTTCTAGCCATTCAGCACCCACTGAAAACAGTGTTATATCATGCAAACCTATATCTTTCTGCATTTCCAAATTCCTGTTCAGACCTCAGTTTATCCCAGTGCACTGAGGTAGATAAGGACTTGCATGTGGGATTCCTTTATATGGGATTCCGTTTCCTATTACATTACATTCCTATTACATTGACAACACGCTTCTGTCTTTACTAGGGTTTCTGCTCTTCAAAGAGTTATGCCAAATGAACATGGAGGAAGGGGTTCCTCAGCTGAAGTTCTATGAAGAGGTAAGAGATCTGTCCTCTATGCGATTCAAATCTGGTGAATCGTGTCTGGATCTTTCTTCAACATGGTAAAGGAATCTCTTCCCCCACCCCACCCCTCTTTTTTTTTTTTAAGAGCTAGGTTCAGGGGAAATTTTTGACACTACATGGATGGTGATAAAACAGCTCTTTTGCAAACTTCCCTTTTTGTTTTTTTATAATAATATTTATTAAAAGTTTAAAGATTACAGAAAAAAGAAAAAAGAACAACAACAAGGAAATTAACAGAACATACATTACAATACATAAAAAATACATAAAAAAAACAATACAGCAAAAAAACAACAAAAACCAAAAACACTAAAACACATATCCAATATTCCATATCTTTGCCTTTCATTAACTTGTTTCATCGACCTCCTCACGCCTCCCTTTTTTGTATTCCAATTCAATTTAGCTATTTCAGCAAATCCTTTCCATCTTACTCAATTTTTGTTCTATAATTTACCTTAACCCAATCTGACCTTAAATTTTACACTTTGGCCCACTAACAATCCATTTTTACTTAATTCTTTATAACATTTCTGCTAAAGCCATGTAACTTCATTCCAGCATCCTTCTAACATTCATTAATTTTGCTATATTTTTGTAAATATACTTTAAATTTTTTCCAATCTTCTTCCACCGACTCTTCTCCCTGGTCTCGGATTCTGCCAGTCATTTCCGCCAATTCCATGTAATCCATCAGCTTCATCTGCCATTCCTCCCTGGTGGGTAGATCTTGTGTCTTCCAGTGCTTTGCGATAAGTATTCTTGCTGCTGTTGTAGCATACATGAAAAAAATTCTATCCTTCTTTGGCACCAATTGGCCGACCATGCCCAGGAGAAAGGCCTCTGGTTTCTTCGGAAAGGTATATTTAAATACCTTTTTCATTTTATTATAGATCATCTCCCAGAATGCCTTAATCTTTGGGCATGTCCACCAAAGGTGAAATAATGTACCTTCAGTTTCATTACATTTCCAACATTTGTTATCGGGCAAATGGTAAATTTTTGCAAGCTTGACTGGTGTTATGTACCACCTGTAAATCATTTTCATTAAATTCTCTTTTAAGGCATTACATGCCGTAAACTTCATACCAGTGGTCCATAGCTGTTCCCAGTCAGCCATCATAATATTATGTCCAACATCTTGTGCCCATTTAATCATGGCAGATTTCACCGTTTCATCTTGAGTATTCCATTTCAACAGCAAGTTATACATTCTTGACAAATTCTTGACTTTAGGGTCTAACAATTCTGTTTCCAATTTTGATTTTTCCACATGGAAGCCTAATTTTTTGTCCAAATTATATGCCTCCATTATTTGATAATAATGGAGCCAATCTCGTACTCTGTTTTTTAATTTTTCAAAGCTCTGCAGTTTTAATCTGTCACCCTCTTGTTCCAAGATTTCCCAATACTTCGGCCATTTGGCCTCCATATTAAGTTTTTTCTGAGCCTTTGCTTCCATTGGTGACAAACATCTTGGGGTTTTGTTTTCTAGCAAGTCCTTATATCTTATCCAAACATTAAACAATGCTTTTCTAACAATATGGTTTTTAAACGCTCTATGTGCTTTAACCTTATCATACCACATGTATGCATGCCAACCAAATACGTTGTTGAAACCTTCCAAATCCAACACATCCGTGTTTTCAAGAAGCATCCATTCTCTCAGCCAACAAAATGCGGCTGATTCATAATAAAGTTTAAGGTCTGGCAGGGCAAATCCACCTTTCTTTAGCATCTGTTAGTATCTTAAATTTTATTCGAGGTTTCTTGCCCTGCCAGACAAATCTAGAGATATCTCTCTGCCACTTCTTGAAACAGTCCATTTTATCCAAAATTTGCAATGTTTGAAACAAAAACAGCATTCTTGGCAATACGTTCATTTTTATCGCAGCAATTTGGCCTAACAACGATAGCTTCAAATTTGACCATATTTCTAAATCCTTTTTCACTTCAGTCCAGCATTTTTCATAGTTATCCTTAAATAAATTCACATTCTTAGCAGTCATGTTAACCCCTAAATATTTCACTTTCTTAACCAGTGACAATCCAGTCTCCTTCTGAAACTTATCTCTCTCAATCTCAGTTAAATTTTTCTCTAGAACTTTAGTTTTCGTCTTATTCAACTTAAATCCTGCTACTTGACCAAATTCTTGAATCAATTCTAATACTCTTTTAGTGCTTGATTCTGGCTCCTGTAAAGTCAATACCAAGTCATCAGCAAATGCTTTCAATTTGTACTGTTTGGCTCTCACTTGTATACCTTTTACCAATTGGTCCCTTCTAATCATACTTCGCAAAACCTCCAGGACCGAAATAAAAAGCAATGGAGAGATTGGGCAACCTTGTCGTGTTCCTTTCTCAATCTTAAATTCTTCCGTCACTACATTGTTCACAATTAATTTAGCTTTTTGTTCTGAGTAAATTGCACCTATACCGTTTCCAAAGCCTTGACCCAACCCCCATCCCCAATAAATTCTTCTTCATAAAACTCCAGGAAATGTTGTCCAAGGCTTTCTCCATGTCCACAAATATCAAGACTGCTTTAGTATTGATCTTCACTTGTAATTTTTCTAAAATATTAATTATATTCCTCGTATTGTCAGACAAGTGTCTGCCCGGAAGAAAGCCCGCTTGGTCTTTATGAATTTCGTCTGCTAACACCTTTTTTTAATCTTTTAGCCAAAATGTCTGCAAAAATTTTGTAATCCACATTAAACAACGATATGGGGCGGTAGTTCTTAAGCTGTGTCTTTTCAGTCTCTATTTTCGGTATAAGAGTAATGTACGCTTCCTTCCACGACTCTGGTGCCCTTTTCCCTTCCAATATTTCATTACAGACTTCCTTTAAAGGTTGTATTAACCATTCTTTCAAAGATCTATAATATCTAGACGTCAGTCCATCTGGTCCTGGAGATTTACCTAATTGCATGTTCTGAATGGCCCCTTCTACTTCCTGTTCCGTTATTTTATAATTCAGCATTAATTTGTTTTCTTGGGAAATGTTTTATAGTCCATTCATTTTCAAAAAATTATCAATATCCATTTCTTTCTGCTTCTCCTGTGTATATAGTTGTTTAAAATACCTCTGGAAGCACTTTCTAATTTCCCCTGGATTCTGTATATTCTTTCCTTCCACTTCCAAATTTGTGATAATATTAAGCTTTTGTCTTTTTTTCATTTGCCAAGCCAGCAATTTCCCGCACTTATCTGCCGATTCAAATGTCCTTTGTCTCATCTGTTTGATCTTCCATTCTGTTTCCTGATTCATCATTTTCATGTATTGTACTTGATATAGCTTTATCTCTTTCAAAATCTCCTGGGACTTTGGTTTCACCCTCAATTTCTTCTCTCCTTCCTTTATTTTTTCCAAAATTTTATCTTTTTTTCTCATTTTGCATTCTCTTCTTAATTGCATTCTGTTGTATCAAGAATCCTCTCATGACAGCTTTGCTTGCATCCCAGATTACTCTTTTTTTCACAGTAGTGTTCATGTTTATCTCGAAGTAGTCTCTCAAAGTTTTTTGGGCCTTCTTAGTAAATTCTTCATTCCTAAACAGAGAATCATTCATCCTCCATCTAAAGGAACCAATTGGCATCAATTTCATTTCCATCTTCACTGCATTGTGATCGGAACAGGTCTTGGGGCAAATTTCAACTTTGCTAATCTTCGGAGCCAGTCCTCTGGTTACCCAAATTTGGTCGATTCTTGTCCATGTCATTTTAGCCTCGGAGAAGAAAGTTCCCTCTCTTCCCAGAGGGTTCTTCATTCTCCAAATATCAACTAAGTCCATATTTTCAGTCATATCAAAAAAAGTTTTGGGTAGTCTTCCATCCTTGGTAACTATTTGTCTTTGTGCCTTATCCATATTTGTAGACACTACGCCATTCATGTCTCCCATCAAAATCATATTGTAATCCAAATAGTCCATCAGGGTCTCATGTAGCTTTTTAAAGAATTCCGGTTTCCCTTCATTTGGTGCATAAATACCTATTATCAGAAATTTTTCTCCTTGTGTTTGAATTTCAATTGCTACAAATCTTCCTTGATCATCTTTGAATATAAATTTTGGTGATAGGCTCTCCTTTGCGTAGAGGACCACTCCTCTTTTTTTGACTTTATCCGATGAAATACATTCTTGGCCTAATCTTTTGTTATTCAATAACTTCCTGTGTAACCTTGTCACATGTGTTTCTTGTAAACAAATCAAGTCCAAATGCTCTTTTTTCAATAAATGAAATACTCTCCGCCTTTTTTCTGGGCTGTTCAGTCCATTCACATTCCAGCTCAGGACCTGCAGCGCCATCATGTGGTTGCTTTGGTACCCCCCCCCAACTGCCCCCAAAGCTTGCTCCTCTTCTGTTGGTAATAGTGTTGGCACGTTCACTGGGGGGTCCAATCCAAAAGATAATGTCGATATGTCCAGCGTTCCCCTGTTTGATGATGATCTCTCCAGTGCTCTTTGCTCTGATCCTCTGTCTGGTGATCTTCTGTCCAATTTTGTGGGCTCTTTTCCAGTTCCCTTCTGTAGATCTTCTTCGTAGTTAGACAGAAACTTTATTTTATCTTCTACTGATCTTATTTTAATTTTCCTTCCTTTGAAGCTGAAGGATAGGCCTTGAGGGAATTCCCACCTGAAGATAATTTTGTTCCTTCTCAACAGAGCAACCAAATCTCCAAAATTGAACCTGAGGTCCAAAAGGTGTTTTGGAATATCTTTAAATATTTCCACTCTTGACTGATGTATTACCAAGGTCTTCTCGTAGTGCAAACTTCCCTTTTTGAGTTCAGAACCATTCAGCCCCTCCCTCTCCATTCTTAAATGCCCAAGAAAGGATCTCCCTCTTTTCCTTGGACTTTTCAGTGTTTCTCTACAACCACAATAAATTCTAGGAAGAAAAGAAATTGAGTATGTTTTTGGTTCTGGTGTATTTGTTATGCAATAGGGAATAAATAAGAAAATATGAAAAGATACTCTGTTATAAGAACATACGAAATAGGCTTATATTGGGATCTGGATATTGCCTCCTCTCCTCTTCCCCAACCTGGTGTTCTCCAGATGTTGCTGGACTGCAACTCCCATCAGCCCCAGCAGCATGGCTAGTGGTGAGGGTTTCTTCCTTCCTTCCAAAGGTAAACAACGGCAGCCTTTTGGGCAAAATGGCAAGCTAATAGAAGTCATAAATAAATATATAATGTGGTGGTTGCCACCTTCAGTTTTAAAAAAATAAGTATTAGAATCTTTTTTTAAAAAAACCTCCTGGCTGATTAATCACAGGTCCTTCATGGAATTATGCTACATTTGATCCCTTTCTTATTCTCAATGAGAGCAGAAGAAATCCAGGCACATCAACACATCCTTAAATGCAGAAATAGAATCTCACCTGTTGCTGTGCGAGTCACGATTAAGGATTTATTGGGAATGATTCAGCCATAGCTGTCAAATGGGTGTGTATTAGAGGGGGGTAATATATGCGTATGTAGAGCAGCCTTTGCAAACGTAGTCCCTTCCAGATGATGTGGACTACAACTCCTATCAGCCAGCGCTGTCATGCTTGACTGGAGCTGATGGGGGTTGTGTAGTCCAAAACATCTGGAGGGTGTCCTGTTGGTGAGTGCTGATTCAAGCTGACAGTCTTCACGCTGGGAAGTCAGCTGATTCTGTCCCAGCTGGAACTGCAGGCCAGAGTGTTTCTTCCTCCCCTTTCTTCCACGGTAGGGCTGTAGCCTAGGGGACAGAGCCGCCGCCTTGTTGCAGGTTCAGTCCCTGGCAGCATCTCCAGGTACGACTGGGAAAGTCCCCTGCCATTGCTGCCAGACAGTAGACAGCATTGAGCAAGATGGATTGACCAAGGGTCTGACTCAGTACATGACAGCTTTTAGAGACATTGCAGCAAAGGAGACGAACAGAGCTGTTGAGAGTGGCTGCTGAAAGTCCTGGTTTGGGACCCCTCACCCAGTGACTTACATTTATTTATTTCATAAAATTTGTATGTTGTTTAATTAGATTACTGCAATGCGTTATACATAGGGCTGCCTCGGAAACTTCAGCTGGTGCAGAATTCAGCAGCCAGGTTGCTCACCAGAGCAAGACAGTTTGAGCATATTACACCAATCCTGGTCTGACTGCACTGGTTACCAGTTAGTTTCTGGGCCCAGTTCAAAGTGCTGATTTTAACCTATAAAGCCTTAAACGACTCAGGACCGCAATACCTCAAGGACTGCCTCTTCCCATATGAACCTACTCGAACCCTGAGATCAGCTTCTGAGGCCCTCCTTCGTGTGCCTCCTCCTCAAGAGGTTCAGAGGATGGCAACACAAGAATGGGCCTTCTCTGCAGTGGCTCCCTGTCTGTGGAAGGCTCTCCCCAGGGAGGTTCGCCCAGCGCCTTCATTGTACACCTTTAGGCACCAGGCAGAAACATTCCTTTTTAACTAGGCCTTTTGTTGATCCGATTTACATCGTATGCCCTTTTAAAATGTGGGGGTTTTTTGGGGGGGAGATTGGGTTGTTTTAATTTTTATTATGTATTTTGTGGTTTTTATTCTTTATTTTATTCTGTGCACTGAGAGCCCCAGGTATAGGGTGGTATAATAATAATAATAATAATAATAATAATAATAATAATAATACATTTAAAACTCTCAAAGCAGGTTACAAAAAGAACAATAAAATTATTAGTAAGAACAATTTTAAAAAATTTAAAAATTAAAACCAGCAATAAACTAAAAACATACCTGCACCCTCTATATCTGGACAGGCTTGTGTAAACAAACATTTTTTATTTTTGTTGTTGTTTAGTCGTTTAGTCGTTTCCGACTCTTCGTGACCCCATGGACCAGAGCATGCCAGGCACTCCTGTCTTCCGCTGCTTCCCGCAGTTTGGTCAAACTCATGCTGGTAGCTTCGAGAAAACTGTCCCACCATCTCGTCCTCTGTCGTCCCCTTCTCCTTGCACCCTCCATCTTTCCCAACATCAGGGTCTTTTCCAGGGAGTCGAGTCTTATGAGGTGGCCAAAGTCTTGGAGCCTCAGCTTCAGGATCTGTTCTTCCAGTGAGCACTCAGGGATGATTTCCTTAAGAATGGAGAGGTTTGATCTTCTTGCAGTCCATGGGACTCTCAAGAGTCTGGCGATCAGCCTTCTTTATGGTCCAGCTTTCACTTCCATACATCACAACTGGGAAAACCATAGCTTTTACTATACGGAACTTTGTTGGCAAGGTGATGTCTCAGAGTGATAGGTTTATTTCATTTTGCTCAATATGGAAATGCAACAGGCCTACACAGCCCTGTGGGAGGCTAACAAAGGAGCAGTGTATCATGCAGAGATCCATCAAAAGCCCTCCTCTGGAGGCAGGCCCCCGGTTCATCTGGGAGCCTGGCATGATTGAATGCCCTGCTCTGTGTAGAGATGCAACAGAACTGCCGGCCTTCAGGTGGAGTGGGAGGAGCACTGCCCACACAAGCAGACTGCCCTCCTTGGTTGAAGGAGCGTTGGGGGCTCACAGAAGCCGCTCATTTAATTTCTGGTGGCACACAGATTGGGGATTGCCTTCATGCCCTGTTGGTAGGCTTCCCAGAGGCAGTGGCTGCTGGAGACAGGATGCTGGGCTGGGTGGACCCATGGCTCCTCTGAGGCTCTTGGCCCTTATGCTGAGGATCATACCAAGGGGCTCTGGTGCCAACACATCCTGAATATGGGGCAACCACAATCAACTAGCATCTACACGCAACCCAGAGCTGCCTGTTAATGAGGCTTAAGCAGCTGTTCCGTTCCCCCGCAAATCCTTTCCTGGTGTCAATGCCGCTGCAGGCCTGATGTAAATGCAGAAGTCTCTTTTCCATGGAAACTGATTAGAGGAATTAACGGATGGAGCTGAGTCAGTTAGGGTAAGAGGCTTGATTGCAGCTTGTGAACCCCTGGCCTGCTTTCCAGCACCAGGAAGGCTGCTCTGGCCTTTCCCAAAATAGCCCAGGGTCTGAGAGGTAGGGAAGGAAGAGAGCGCCTGGTGCTGGCCGTAGCCGCCCTGCTTGGACTGTGTACTGGTCACCTGGGGAGAGAAATCTTAGGAGAGCTCCCCTTTTCTGGAAGAGCATTGTAAAAAGGGGAGAGTGGCATGCATTTGGCAACGTAGCTAGAATGTGACACTAATCTGCTTTGAAAGACAAGGTTTCTCAAGCTGTGATACCTGCATTGGGCTAGATAACCCTTTGGGTTCATTCCAACTATGATTTTATGATCAAGCTCTTTGCCGCTCTATCAGCCGCACAAAGAATGGCTTTCACTGCCTCCAGATGTAGCCAAAGTGGCCTGGAGTGTTGAACTTAGGACATTGCCTTACACTGTGTCAGAGCTGCTTGAAGATCCTAGCTCACAGAGGATCACGCTAGCCAGCGATCATTAAGTAAAAGTCTTTATTGAGTCACAGTTTCCATTCTCACGCTGCTGCGCGCAACTCTACGTCTAGTAGCTAGGTCGGCGAAGCTCCGTCTGAGTCTCCGCCCCGTGTGCACCAACTTAATATCCTAGCCCGGCTCCACCTTTTCCGCCTGACTGTCCTCCTCTGGGTCCCTCTACCCCCCGGGGTCTCTTCCTTCCGGGATTCTTCTGACGCTGACCCCCCGGACCCTCCTGTCTCCTTGCGCCGGGCTTTAGGACCTGGCTCCCTTTCCGGGCTGCTTACTGCGCCACCTTCCTCTGCATTTGAACTTGGCGCGCGCGCCCAACCTTCCACTTTCCGCTTAACCGTTTCTTCGCTCCCCGATGGAGGTGTGGCCACTCCTGACTCGTGCCCTCCCTCCTGTGGTGAGCTGCCAGCGCTTGCCCCCTGGCTCCTTTCCTCTTCCCTGCTCTCTGGCGGTGACGCTGGTCCCGATTTCCAACTGCTCTCCTCTGAGTCCCCTCTGGCTCTATCTTCCTGGGGTGCCCCCCTAGACTCCCCCCTTGCCCTGGCCACTGGTGCTCCTTTCTGTGAATCCTCTGATTCACTGGAAAGACTCGGAGATCTCGGGTCGTCGTCATCACTCATCTTTTCTTCTGCCTCCTCCCCTTCGCTCTCTGTTTCCTCCCTTGCCCTTGCCTCTGCTTCTAAACCCCTGACATCCATCCCCCCCTCGAAGCCCCCCATTCCCCCCTCCCCTCCTTCCGGTGCTGGAGCTGGGTGCTGCTGTTGCAAAGGGACGAACGTCGGATATCGTTCGCTTCCCGTGGCGGGTCTCCATCTGAAGTCTCCCGGGTCTTCCTCCCTGCTCTCGTCGACGACGGTCACCTCCGCTTCCATCTCTGTGCCGCCGTGCTCGAAACCAGGGTCGTCCCCGAAAATGTCCATGTCCGTCTCTCCCTCACTTCCTCCTGGCGGCGTTGCTCGTCCTGAGCAGTCCAGCCACTTTCTGCGGAACTGCTCCTCTGGCCTATCGTCCCACCAATACGAGGGTTCTGATGCAGATCCCGAGGGTGACCCCTCCGGGGAACGGACGTCTCGTGTCGGGTCCTCGTCCGAGTCGAACCCCCGGAACGTGCTGGCCGAAAGCGTGGGCGTGAAAAGCCAGTCGTCGAAAAAGTCTGCTGGCATAGGTCTATGTGGGAAGAGGGCATGAAACTCGTCTTTGAGCAGAGGTTCGTCCAAGGCGTAGCCCGGCACCCAGCTGTTCGCACTGGCCGGGGTGCCCTCCTTGGCGAGAAAGTATTCTACCCCCTCTTCCCCCCATCTGGAGTCCAAAATCTCCGTGACTTCGTTGATGCGCTCCTTCTGTGCCACTCCCGCGTGCCCTGTTCTGTCTCTGACCGGACTCGGCGCCGTTCCGGGTTCCTGGAACCTGTGCGGTGCCTTGTAGGGAGTGAGCACCGATCTGTGGAATACCGGATGCATTCTGGAACCCTCCGGAAGTGCCAGTCTGAAAGCTACCGGGTTGACCTGCTCTTCGACTTGGTAGGGCCCCAGTTGTTTATGCCCTAGTTTCTTCTTGGCCAACGACCTGGCCGGCACTGCGTGGGCTGCTAACCAGACCCAGTCTCCCACGTGGAGCTCTTCGCCAACCCTTCTGTGTTTGTCCGCTTGTACCTTGTACGCGTGCTTGGCCAGCTCCAGGTGGCGCCTCAGCTGATCGTGGACTTCCTGCAGCTCCGACGCGAACGCATCTGCTGTCTGCGGCTCCCCCTCCCCCATTCTTTCCAGTCCCGGGAAGGTTCTGGGGTGCCTCCCGTTGTTGGCGAAGAACGGCGTGACCCCCGTGGAGACGTGTTTCGTGTTGTTGTAGGCGAACTCGGCAAGCGGCAGGTAATCCACCCACGTCGCAGGCTGTTGATTTGCATAACATCTCAGGTACTGCTGCATGATGGCATTGACCCGCTCCGCTTGCCCGTTGGTCTGCGGGTGTCTCGCCGACGCCAGGTTGATCTTGACGTTCAGGAAGCCCATCAGCTTCTGCCAGAAATTCGAGATGAACTGCCGCCCCCGGTCGGACAGAATAGACCGTGGCAGACCGTGAACCTTGAACACGTGGTCTATGAACAGTTTGGCGGTTTGCTCCGCCGTGGCCACCTTAGCACACGGAATGAAATGTGCCATCTTGGAAAACAGGTCCACCACCACCAGCACTGCCGTCTTGCCCCTCGAGCTGGGCAGATCCGTGACAAAGTCCAGGGCCACCCTTTCCCAAGGTTCGACCGGAGTTTGCAGCGGTTCCAACAGTCCGGCCGGCGGTCTGTGCACTGGCTTGGCCCTCTGGCAGGTGTCACACCTCGCCACGTAGTCTGCGACCTCCCCTCTCATTCCAGGCCACCAGAAATCCCTGGCTACTAATTCCAACGTCTTCTCCTTGCCGAAGTGCCCGGCAGTGGGCGCGTCGTGCAGCTGCTGCAGCACCTTGGCGCGAAGGTCGTCTCCCGGCACGTAGATGGCCCCTTTACGGATGAGCAAACCATCTCGTAGCTGGAAACCGTCGGCCGCTGCCTTGCCCCTTTGCATCTCTGCCATCTTTGCTTGCGCGAAGGAGTCATCCTGCAACGCTCGTCGCACCGCCTCCAGGTCCACGGTTGCCGCGGCGCACGCCCACACTGTTGGTGCGAAGATGTGCATGGCGGCTGCTGGCGTTGCGTCCTCCAGATACTGTGGCTTACGGGAGAGAGCGTCCGCCATGATGTTGGTGTCCCCCGGGACATACTCTATGCGGAAGTCGAAGTTCGCAAAGAACTCAGCCCAACGTATCTGCCTCTGGTTTAGGAACTGTGCCGTGCGCCAGTGCTCCAGATTCTTGTGGTCCGTGCAAACCTGCACCGTGTGCTTGGCGCCGATCAGGAAGTGCCTCCACGCTTTGAACGCTGCATGAATGGCCAGCAACTCCCTGTCCCAGATGGTGTAGTTCTGCTCGGACTTGCTGAGCTTCCTGGAGTAAAACGCTCCCGGTCGCCACACCCCCTGCGGGTCCTTTTGCAGCAGGACCGCCCCCACGGCTCTGTCCGAGGCGTCTGTCTCCACCCTCATCGGCCTGCTGGGGTTGACGTGAAGCAGCTGCTCTTCCGACGCGAAGAGACGCTTGAGTGCCTGAAAGGACTGCTCCGCCTGCTCTGTCCAAACGAACTTCTTTTTCTTGGAGCTAAGCGTGTCTATGATGGCCGCTGTCTGCATAGCGAAGCCCTTGATAAACTTGCGATAGAAGTTCGCAAAGCCGACAAACCGTTGGACCTCTTTCCGGTTGCGTGGACTCTTCCAATCCAATACCGCTCGAACCTTGGCGCTGTCCATGGCGAGCCCCTTGTCAGACAACTTGTAGCCCAGAAAATCCACCTCCGTCACGTCAAATTGGCACTTCTCCAGCTTGGCGTAGAGCCTATGTTGCTTTAGCCTGCTCAGCACTTCCTTGACGTGTCCGTCATGCTCCTGCTGCGATTCCGAAAAGATCAGGATGTCATCTAAGAAACAGACGCACGTCTTGTAGAGAAGTCCCGCCAACACGTGATGCATGAAAGCTTGAAAAACGTGGGAGCCATTTTGCAATCCAAAAGGCATAACTCTATATTCGTAGGTACCCAGTGGCGTGAACATGGCCGTCTTCCACTCATCTCCCTCCCGCATGCGAATGAGGTTGTACGCCCCTCGCAGGTCTAACTTGGTGAACACTTTTCCCTTCCGCACCTTCGCCAGGAGGTCGTCGATTCGGGGCATGGGGAAGTCCGATGGCTTGGTCCCATTGTTTAAAATGCGATAGTCCACTACCAGTCTTTTTTGGGGCGTGTCTCGCTTTTTAACAAAGAATACAGGACTGCCCCCCGCTGCCTTGGACTCTCGGATGAAACCGCGCTCCAAATTATGATCTATGAACTCTTTGAGTTCCTGCAGTTCGTCCTCTGACATGGAATACAGTTTCCCTTTAGGCAGCGCCACCCCCGGCAGCAGGTCAATTTTGCAGTCATATGGTCTGTGAGGGGGTAGCCTGTCTGCCTCCTTCTCGCAGAAAACTTCCAAAAATTCTGCGTACTTGTGGGGAATCGCTTGCAGCGTGCCTAGCAGCAGCTGTGACTCCTCTTCCTCTCCTTCCTGCCGGGGCACGATGCAGTGTTCAGCACAAAAGGAAGAGCCGAAGATCAGCTGCCTCTGGTACCAAGCCAGCGTTGGGCTGTGCTTGTCCAGCCAACTCATTCCCAATACAATGGGCGTATCCGATAGTTGAGTGACATTGAAGCTGATGATTTCCTTGTGATTCCCAAGTCGCATCGCCATCGGTGGCGTCTGCTTCACCACTTGCCCCCCTAGCAACTCCCTGCCATCCACCGTGACAACCTGCAGGGGCAGTGTGGCCGGCAGCAACTGTATAGCGTGTTTGTCGACAAAGTCCTGCCCTATAAAGTCCGCATTGCTGCCCGAGTCAACTGTGATT
The DNA here is from genome assembly GCF_965112155.1 of Podarcis liolepis. Taxonomy (NCBI): domain Eukaryota; kingdom Metazoa; phylum Chordata; class Lepidosauria; order Squamata; family Lacertidae; genus Podarcis; species Podarcis liolepis. Next base: position 58,545,251 of record NC_139573.1, read on the forward strand.
GGCACGTCCATGGTGATTCCATTGGGCAGCTGGAGAGATGCGGTGAGCCTCACTACTGGTTTGGGCGGGAGGGGGTTCACAGGCTGTAAAATCTCTGGGGACTGCGGCACTAACACGTCTGGCTGGGCCCCAGGGCCTCTTCCTCCAGCCAGACTGCGTCGTTTCCCTGCTGTGGTCCTCCTTGCTGAGTTGCTGCAGTCACCATTGCTGAGGCTGCAGTGAGCTTGTGGAGCCTCTGGGGACACTCTTTCGCCATATGCCCTGGCTCCTCACAGACGTAACACTTCCTGTTCCCTCTAGGAGGCTTCGCTTTCACTGCTGCCGGTGCTAGGGCTCTGGTTGCTGACTGAGCCCTTGCACCTCCAACCTCCATAGGTTCCGCTCCTCCTCCTGGCGGAGGCGTGGATTGCGCACGCGCTGCTTCTCTGGGAAGGAAGGAGGAGCCCCTGGCTGGTTCGCGCCCTCCACGCCCTTCGTCCCTGCTCCACGGACGTTCTTCCAGCCGCACCCCCACTGCCAGTGCCCTCTGAACGACCTCCTGGGTGGTCCGGGGTCTCTCCCCCCTCGCGATCTCATCTTTAATCGAGCTCTGCAGCCCCTCCCAAAAGAGGTCTCTTACAGGGGCCGAATCTCTGTCCCATTCCAGGGCACTGACCAAAGCGAAAAAGCGGGCATGGTACTGCCTCACGCTGGCCCTCCCTTGCCTTAGTCCATGCACCTCCTTCCGGGCAAGATCCACGTCAATGCTTGATAAAAAACACCCATCCATCGCTTTAATAAAGGCATCCGCATTTTGGAGCGCCGGATCCTTATCTCTCCATAAATTGCGCAGCCATGCTTTAGCATCCCCATGCAAATGGGACATGATGAATCCCACTTTCTCTTGCTCATCTCTAAAGTCTTTATTCAGCAGTTGCAGTGCGCACAGTACGTCTGCTCTAAAGTTGGGATACTGTTGCAGGTTCCCATCGAAGTGAGAGACCAGACCGCCTGTTCGTCTCGCCAACCCAATTCCCTCCTGCCTGGGTGTCTGCTTTGTAAGCACGTCTAACCTGACCTGGAGATCCCTGCAGGCGGCAGCTGCCTCCTCTCTCTTCCTGGATGCGAGAGCCTCGGCATTCAGTTGTGACACTGCTTTTCTGAGTTCCTCTATCTGCTGCTCAGCCGTCATGTCGTCTGCCGTTCGTGAGCTCGCTAGTAGGCACCTGCTTCTCTCCCCTCCTCGAGGCTGTAGATGCCCACAATTCTGAGACGGAGCTTACTGTCAGAGCTGCTTGAAGATCCTAGCTCACAGAGGATCACGCTAGCCAGCGATCATTAAGTAAAAGTCTTTATTGAGTCACAGTTTCCATTCTCACGCTGCTGCGCGCAACTCTACGTCTAGTAGCTAGGTCGGCGAAGCTCCGTCTGAGTCTCCGCCCCGTGTGCACCAACTTAATATCCTAGCCCGGCTCCACCTTTTCCGCCTGACTGTCCTCCTCTGGGTCCCTCTACCCCCCGGGGTCTCTTCCTTCCGGGATTCTTCTGACGCTGACCCCCCGGACCCTCCTGTCTCCTTGCGCCGGGCTTTAGGACCTGGCTCCCTTTCCGGGCTGCTTACTGCGCCACCTTCCTCTGCATTTGAACTTGGCGCGCGCGCCCAACCTTCCACTTTCCGCTTAACCGTTTCTTCGCTCCCCGATGGAGGTGTGGCCACTCCTGACTCGTGCCCTCCCTCCTGTGGTGAGCTGCCAGCGCTTGCCCCCTGGCTCCTTTCCTCTTCCCTGCTCTCTGGCGGTGACGCTGGTCCCGATTTCCAACTGCTCTCCTCTGAGTCCCCTCTGGCTCTATCTTCCTGGGGTGCCCCCCTAGACTCCCCCCTTGCCCTGGCCACTGGTGCTCCTTTCTGTGAATCCTCTGATTCACTGGAAAGACTCGGAGATCTCGGGTCGTCGTCATCACTCATCTTTTCTTCTGCCTCCTCCCCTTCGCTCTCTGTTTCCTCCCTTGCCCTTGCCTCTGCTTCTAAACCCCTGACACACTGAGTTGTTCCATTTCTACACTGACCGGCAGCAGCTCTCCAGCATTGCAGGCAGGAGTGTCTCCCAGCCCTACCATTGGATCCTGGTACCTCCTGCATGCAAGGCAGGTGCTCTGCCGCTGAGCTCAACCTTGCTGTTGTTGGGTTTTGGGGAGTTTCTCCAGTTATTCAGTCGTCTGGCAGTGGGAAAGCCAAGAGAAGAGCCATCAAAGGAGGAATCGAGGAGCTCAAAGGCTCAGTGTGCTGAATCACCACATTTGTGTCTTGCAGATTAAAGAATATGAAAAACTGGACTCGGAGGAGGATCGTCTCAGCAGGAGCCGGCAGATCTACGACACCTATATAATGAAAGAGCTGCTCTCCTGCTCACACGTATGTAAGCACATCCTCCCGGGATTAGTTAAAAGCTAGGACTTAAAACCAGACAGAGATGTCTTAACGTGGAGGCCTAGCCAGGGACTGGAATGCAGCACTTCTTTAAACACAGTGAGGGACCGGGACCCTTTAAAAGCCACTTAAAGCAGTGCTTTTGTTAAAAGGATTGGAAGCCAGGAAGAAACGTCTCGTTGATTTACACAGAAGTCGTGGCTTCCTCTGCTTCAGCTGTAATGCCTGTTTTGAGTGCTATATACCAATTTTCTTCTTCCGCCCATGAAAATATTTAGCATAAGCTGGTGAGGACAGTAAACAGCTGTTTATCTATTTATCTATATGAGAAACAGTAGTATATACGTATTTTAATTAATAAATGAAAGCACTTTGCTGGCTCCCCCCCCCCCGCCTCAAACCATCTTTAAAGGTAAAGGTAAAGGTACCCCTGCCCGTAGGGGCCAGTCTTGCCAGACTCTAGGGTTGTGCGCTCATCTCACTCTATAGGCCGGGAGCCAGCGCTGTCCGCAGACATTTCCAGGTCATGTGGCCAGCGTGACAAGCTGCATCTGGCGAGCCAGCGCAGCACATGGAACGCCGTTTACCTTCCCGCTGGTAAGCGGTCCCTATTTATCTACTTGCACCCAGAGGTGCTTTTGAACTGCTAGGTTGGCAGGCGCTGGGACCGAACGATGGGAGTGCACCCCGCCGCCAGGATTTGAACCGCTGACCATGTGATCGCCAAGTCCTAGGCGCTGAGGTTTTACCCACAGCGCCACCCGCGTCCCTCAAACTATCTTTAGCCCATTAAAAATAATTATCCCTCCCTTCTTTGTATTTCTTACTGGATTGTTATTTTAACTTCATAATAAAGTATTGGGGGGGAAATTTAATTTAAAAAATCCTTTTCCCCCCTCCCACAGCCTTTTTCGAAGCCAACAGTTGATCACGTGCAAACTCATCTTGCCAAGAAGCAGGTCCCACCAACCCTTTTTCAGGTGATTCTGGAATCCTTGTTGTTGTTGTTATTATTTCCTTTTATATACTGCTTACTACCTGAAAGATCTTGAAGCAGTTTACAATGGGCAGATATGTGTCTTCGCTGTGTCTCAATTCTCCAAAGGAACACAGATTCTCGGTGAGTGCCTGGAACCCCCTGGAATCTTGCTACTGCTTGGCAGAGAGCAGGAGTGGCACCCAATGTTTGTAACACTGATGTCAAAAGTGGGATCTGTTTTTCCTGGAGAGAAGGCCTAGGAGCAACATGCGCCTGAAGTCAAAATGGAGGGAGGAATAGCAGTACTCCTTGAGCAAAATGAAGCTGATGGAGGAGTGCCAAAGCCAGCAGTTTGCTGAAGGGAGGGCCTCTCCACAAGATATAAAACACCTGATAGACCCAGGGGGGAAGGAGAGGGGGGCGGGGGGTGGGTCACCCCAGGTGCCATCATGGAGGGGGGGTGACAAATTATCAAGGAACAATTACTGCCCTACTAGGGTCGTTCATAAAAAACTTTTTTTTTTAAAAAAAAATGCCTGCTCCAAAGGCATCTTACTACACTAGGGATAATATAGCTAAATATTATTATTTAGTGGATGTTTTCCGGATGCCTTTGGCAGACTTCACGACTACCCCGGGCAGTCTACGCCTCCCCCAGCACCCGGTAGACCGAGCAGCTCCAGCCTCCGCAGCAAGTAGGCCGGAGAGCACTCGTCTCCCCATCCCATGTGACTGGGTAGACGTGGAGGTGCCGGTAGACTGGGAAGGGGTCCTCCAAAGGGGACCAGCAAGCGATAATGGAGGCATACAATTTGGACAAGAAAATTGGCTTCCAGGTGGAAAAAATCAAAATTAGAAACAGAACTGCTAGAACCCAAAACTAAGATTTTGTCAAAGATGTATAACTTGCTGTTGAAATGGAATACACAGGATGAAACGGTGAGATCTGCTATGATTAAATGGGCACAAGATGTTGGACATAACATAATGATGGCTGACTGGGAACAGTTATGGAAACAGGTATGAAATTTACGGCATGTAATGCCCTAAGAGAGAATATTATGAAAATCATATACAGGTGGTACATGACACCAGTCAAGCTTACAAAAATCTATCATTTGCCCGATAATAAATGTTGGAAATGTAAAGAAACGGAAGGTACATTCTTTCACCTTTGGTGGACATGCCCAAGGATTAAGGCTTTCTGGGAGATGATTTATAATGAAATGAAAAAGGTATTTAAATATACCTTCCTGAAGAAACCAGAGGCCTTTCTCCTGGGCATGGTCAGCCAATTGGTGCCAAAGAAGGATAGAACTTTCTTTATGTATGCTACAACAGCAGCAAGAATACTTATCGCAAAGTATTGGAAGACACAAGATCTACCCACCTTGGAAGAATGGCAGATGAAGGTGATGGACTATATGGAACTGGCAGAAATGACTGGCAGAATCCGAGACCAGGGAGAAGACTCGGTGGAAGACGATTGGAAAAAGTTCAAAGATTATTTACAGAAATACTGTAAAATTAATGAATGTTAGAATGATGTTGGATAGAAACTAAGTGGCCTTTTGCTGTAATGGTATAAGGGAATATGAGAAAATGGTTATTAATAGGTAAAAAATTAATGTTACAATATTTAAAAATTGAAGATTAAGATGAATGAAGAGGGGAGGGATTTGCTGAATTAACAATTTGAACTGGAATACAGAAAAGGAAGGCGTGAGGAGGTCCGGGAAATAAGCAAATGAAAAATATGTGATGGAAAGACTGAACTGTTTTTTAACTATTTTTATTTTGTATTTTTCTTTTTTCTTTTTTCTTTTTCTTTTGTAATTTTTTGAAAATCTTTATATATATATATATATATATATATATATATATATATGTTTTCTGCAGGTTTTGGTGTCTTCGGGTGTCTTCCCGTGTAAGAGTTGGGGTGTCTAGGCGACGTTTCGACGAGGTCTCACTCGTCATCTTCAGGCTGGTGCTTTCGGCTTCTTGTTACTGGAACAGAGCAGGATCTCAGTGTTTTAGTTCCTATAAATACTGTTGAGGGGGTGTGGTGTATAGCCTCCGACGTTCTGGGCAGAGAGGAAGTTCCCAGGTTAGTGTGACTTTTCTTCTTTTGTTCCTTAATTACTTGAGGGATATCTTGAGTGATTTCTTGAGTGATATTCTGAGTACCACTTAGGAGGGTCATTAAGTGTGGATTAGTTGCTAAAGCTTTCGTGTCTTGACCTCTTGAGCTTGTGAAGAGTTTTTCTGAGAAGATGGCTGTACTGCACTTAGTTGTGCTCTGGCTTGGCTTCGTGTATAGGGGCGAGCTGTGGTTTTGTGCCCTGTGCCAGCCAGATCTGTGTAGGGATTGCAGGGGGGTGCAGCATCCGGAGGTGCCACTATGGTTTGGCTACTGGATGGTGTCTGTAATTTATCTGTGGAGAGGGTCTGGGTTTGGGTCTGGTGTGGTTGATTGGTGATGGCGTTCTGTGTGCCTCTGGTTCTGGTGTCGGTTTTTGTGGGGAGGGCTAATTTCCAGATGTCTGGCAGGCGGGACGTGTCGTCACGCTTGTTCATGTTGTGAGGGTGTTTCTCTATCTCGATGGCTTCCATGATTATTCTCTTGTGGTGATGTTCCATGTTAAAGAGCAATTTGGAATCTGCAAAATTAATTTCGTGTCCTGTTTCTTTCATGTGTTGGAAAAGAGAGGAAGTTTTTTCTTCTTTTTTGACGGCATTCTTGTGTTCTGCGATACGTGCATTTATTCGTCTGTTTGTTTGTCCAATGTACGTGGCTGGGCAGACTTTGCAGGGTATTTCATAGACCCCTTGGTTTTCCAACTGGATTTTATCTTTGGGGTTTCTGAGGATATTGGCTATTTTTTGGTTGGTGCAAAAGGCTGTTTTGATATTGTGTTTATGGAGGATTTTGCTAATTTTATCTGTAGTGCCCTTGATATAAGGAAGGAGGGCCATGCCATTGTTTTCTTCTGTGTCTTGGTTTTTGGGGGGTGTTTCTTTTTGGATTAGCTTCGTAACCCTGTTTTGCTGGTATCCATTGGCGATTAACACATTTGAGAGATTCTGTAACTCAGTTGTCAAGTGGTCTTTGTCAGCCAGGCGTTTGGTTCTGGAGATGAGAGTCTTGGCTACGGAGTTTATTTGTGCAGGGTGGTGGTGTGATTGTGCATGTAAGTAGCGGTTGGTGTGTGTTTTTTTCCGGTAGATAGTGTGTCCTAGGGAGCCATCAGGTTTTTTGTAGATTAGGACGTCAAGGAAGGGAAGTTGGTTGTTGGCTTCTATTTCCATAGTGAATTGTATTTTGGGGTGTAGGCTGTTGAGATGTGTGAGGAAGCTATCTAGTTTTTCTTTCCCGTGTGGCCAAATTACAAAGGTGTCGTCAACATATCTGAGCCAAAGTTTGGGTTTGTGTTCTGACTTGTCTAAAGCATTGGTTTCAAAGTGTTCCATGTACAAATTTGCGATGACCGGTGAGAGGGGTGATCCCATAGGTGCTCCTTCTATCTGTTTGTATCTTTGTCCATTGTGGATGAAGTACGTGTTGGTTAGGCAGTGGTTGGTCAGGTCCAGGATGTATTCGGGGGGTTTGTATTTGTTTTGAATGGCTGTCAAGGCTTCATTAATGGGCACTTGTGTGAAGAGAGATACAACATCGAAGCTCACAAGTAGGTCATCGGGATGTAGGTTTTGCTTCTTTATTGTTTCTATGAACTGGAAGGAGTTAGTAACGTGTGAAGCGATGGATTCTGCATAGGGCTGAAGTTGCTTAGCGAGAAATTTAGCGAGATTTTGTAGAGGTGAGCCTATGGAGCTGACTATTGGTCTGAGTGGTGTTCCTTCTTTGTGTATCTTGGGGAGACCGTAGAGTTTGGGGCATCTGGATGATTTTTCTCTGGGGATGATTCTTAGCTGGATTTCTTCACTGATAGGAGAGGCTTTTATTTTGGATTTGGTGGTTTTTTCCAGATAGGTGGTGGGATCTGTTTTTATAGGTTGGTAGGTAGGGTCTTGGAGTAGATTTGATAGTTTTGCTTGGTAGTCCGATGTGTTCATCACAACAGTGGCATTACCTTTGTCTGCTGGGAGAATGATTATGTTGTTGTCTTTCCTCAGGTTGGTGAGTGCTTTCTGTTCTTCTTTGTGTAAATTGCTTCTGGGTGGTTTGCTGGAGCAGAGGATGTTGGTGACTTCAAGTCTGATTTTATTGGCTTCATCTGGGTTGATTTTGGTTAGGCTAGCTTCGACTCCGCATATGATGTTTTCCGTGGGGATGCGTCTCGGGGCGACTGCAAAGTTGAAACCTTTGGAGAGTACTTTGGTTTCAGTTGAGGTGAGGATCCTGTCTGATATGTTATGTACTGTTTGTTTCATGGGTTGTTGTGGAGGGTGGCTGGGCTTCTGGCGTTTCTCTAGTTTGTGGAGTTTGTTGGTGTGTCTGTCTGTCTTATGTGAGGTCTCAGTTTCAGCTCTCCAGACGGCTAGTTGTTTGCATTTGTCCCAGAGTGCAGGGTGGATTTTGTTACAGAGTTTGAGGTGAAGAGTGAGCAGATCTTTGTTGGTTTGGTTTAGTAGGTATCTTTTCTTATGTATTTCGTTTCTGATTAGGGATAGTTCAGTTCGTTTCAGGATCCTTTCGGTAGCTGGGGTTTTAGAGTGGAATTTAAGTTGGAAGCATGTGGGAATTAAGTTGTTGTCTCGGCAGTTGCGTAGGAACAAGAGATCACATAAGATGGTGGCTCTTCGGATTTCTAGTTTCTCGTAGGTTCTTGTCAGCTGGAAGGTTTCCTCCCCGTAGAGGTGAGATATTTGCTTTCGTAGATTTTCACGGGTACAGGAATGCAGGTTTTGGTGTCTTCGGGTGTCTTCCCGTGTAAGAGTTGGGGTGTCTAGGCGACGTTTCGACGAGGTCTCACTCGTCATCTTCAGGCTGGTGCTTTCGGCTTCTTGTTACTGGAACAGAGCAGGATCTCAGTGTTTTAGTTCCTATAAATACTGTTGAGGGGGTGTGGTGTATAGCCTCCGACGTTCTGGGCAGAGAGGAAGTTCCCAGGTTAGTGTGACTTTTCTTCTTTTGTTCCTTAATTACTTGAGGGATATCTTGAGTGATTTCTTGAGTGATATTCTGAGTACCAGAACGTCGGAGGCTATACACCACACCCCCTCAACAGTATTTATAGGAACTAAAACACTGAGATCCTGCTCTGTTCCAGTAACAAGAAGCCGAAAGCACCAGCCTGAAGATGACGAGTGAGACCTCGTCGAAACGTCGCCTAGACACCCCAACTCTTACACGGGAAGACACCCGAAGACACCAAAACCTGCATTCCTGTACCCGTGAAAATCTACGAAAGCAAATATCTCACCTCTACGGGGAGGAAACCTTCCAGCTGACAAGAACCTACGAGAAACTAGAAATCCGAAGAGCCACCATCTTATGTGATCTCTTGTTCCTACGCAACTGCCGAGACAACAACTTAATTCCCACATGCTTCCAACTTAAATTCCACTCTAAAACCCCAGCTACCGAAAGGATCCTGAAACGAACTGAACTATCCCTAATCAGAAACGAAATACATAAGAAAAGATACCTACTAAACCAAACCAACAAAGATCTGCTCACTCTTCACCTCAAACTCTGTAACAAAATCCACCCTGCACTCTGGGACAAATGCAAACAACTAGCCGTCTGGAGAGCTGAAACTGAGACCTCACATAAGACAGACAGACACACCAACAAACTCCACAAACTAGAGAAACGCCAGAAGCCCAGCCACCCTCCACAACAACCCATGAAACAAACAGTACATAACATATCAGACAGGATCCTCACCTCAACTGAAACCAAAGTACTCTCCAAAGGTTTCAACTGTGCAGTCGCCCCGAGACGCATCCCCACGGAAAACATCATATGCGGAGTCGAAGCTAGCCTAACCAAAATCAACCCAGATGAAGCCAATAAAATCAGACTTGAAGTCACCAACATCCTCTGCTCCAGCAAACCACCCAGAAGCAATTTACACAAAGAAGAACAGAAAGCACTCACCAACCTGAGGAAAGACAACAACATAATCATTCTCCCAGCAGACAAAGGTAATGCCACTGTTGTGATGAACACATCGGACTACCAAGCAAAACTATCAAATCTACTCCAAGACCCTACCTACCAACCTATAAAAACAGATCCCACCACCTATCTGGAAAAAACCACCAAATCCAAAATAAAAGCCTCTCCTATCAGTGAAGAAATCCAGCTAAGAATCATCCCCAGAGAAAAATCATCCAGATGCCCCAAACTCTACGGTCTCCCCAAGATACACAAAGAAGGAACACCACTCAGACCAATAGTCAGCTCCATAGGCTCACCTCTACAAAATCTCGCTAAATTTCTCGCTAAGCAACTTCAGCCCTATGCAGAATCCATCGCTTCACACGTTACTAACTCCTTCCAGTTCATAGAAACAATAAAGAAGCAAAACCTACATCCCGATGACCTACTTGTGAGCTTCGATGTTGTATCTCTCTTCACACAAGTGCCCATTAATGAAGCCTTGACAGCCATTCAAAACAAATACAAACCCCCCGAATACATCCTGGACCTGACCAACCACTGCCTAACCAACACGTACTTCATCCACAATGGACAAAGATACAAACAGATAGAAGGAGCACCTATGGGATCACCCCTCTCACCGGTCATCGCAAATTTGTACATGGAACACTTTGAAACCAATGCTTTAGACAAGTCAGAACACAAACCCAAACTTTGGCTCAGATATGTTGACGACACCTTTGTAATTTGGCCACACGGGAAAGAAAAACTAGATAGCTTCCTCACACATCTCAACAGCCTACACCCCAAAATACAATTCACTATGGAAATAGAAGCCAACAACCAACTTCCCTTCCTTGACGTCCTAATCTACAAAAAACCTGATGGCTCCCTAGGACACACTATCTACCGGAAAAAAACACACACCAACCGCTACTTACATGCACAATCACACCACCACCCTGCACAAATAAACTCCGTAGCCAAGACTCTCATCTCCAGAACCAAACGCCTGGCTGACAAAGACCACTTGACAACTGAGTTACAGAATCTCTCAAATGTGTTAATCGCCAATGGATACCAGCAAAACAGGGTTACGAAGCTAATCCAAAAAGAAACACCCCCCAAAAACCAAGACACAGAAGAAAACAATGGCATGGCCCTCCTTCCTTATATCAAGGGCACTACAGATAAAATTAGCAAAATCCTCCATAAACACAATATCAAAACAGCCTTTTGCACCAACCAAAAAATAGCCAATATCCTCAGAAACCCCAAAGATAAAATCCAGTTGGAAAACCAAGGGGTCTATGAAATACCCTGCAAAGTCTGCCCAGCCACGTACATTGGACAAACAAACAGACGAATAAATGCACGTATCGCAGAACACAAGAATGCCGTCAAAAAAGAAGAAAAAACTTCCTCTCTTTTCCAACACATGAAAGAAACAGGACACGAAATTAATTTTGCAGATTCCAAATTGCTCTTTAACATGGAACATCACCACAAGAGAATAATCATGGAAGCCATCGAGATAGAGAAACACCCTCACAACATGAACAAGCGTGACGACACGTCCCGCCTGCCAGACATCTGGAAATTAGCCCTCCCCACAAAAACCGACACCAGAACCAGAGGCACACAGAACGCCATCACCAATCAACCACACCAGACCCAAACCCAGACCCTCTCCACAGATAAATTACAGACACCATCCAGTAGCCAAACCATAGTGGCACCTCCGGATGCTGCACCCCCCTGCAATCCCTACACAGATCTGGCTGGCACAGGGCACAAAACCACAGCTCGCCCCTATACACGAAGCCAAGCCAGAGCACAACTAAGTGCAGTACAGCCATCTTCTCAGAAAAACTCTTCACAAGCTCAAGAGGTCAAGACACGAAAGCTTTAGCAACTAATCCACACTTAATGACCCTCCTAAGTGGTACTCAGAATATCACTCAAGAAATCACTCAAGATATCCCTCAAGTAATTAAGGAACAAAAGAAGAAAAGTCACACTAACCTGGGAACTTCCTCTCTGCCCAGAACGTCGGAGGCTATACACCACACCCCCTCAACAGTATTTATAGGAACTAAAACACTGAGATCCTGCTCTGTTCCAGTAACAAGAAGCCGAAAGCACCAGCCTGAAGATGACGAGTGAGACCTCGTCGAAACGTCGCCTAGACACCCCAACTCTTACACGGGAAGACACCCGAAGACACCAAAACCTGCATATATATATATATATATATATATATGAAAATTCATGCATATCAGTTAATATCTTGACCCTCCTCCACGAAAATAGCTGTTTACTTGGCCGTTTTCCTATGTCGTGAAGGCTGAAATTTCAACAAAGCACATGCCTTTGCTAGACTCTTTTCAGGCACCTGCTAAAGGCATTCTTTTTTAGGCAAGCATGCCTAGATGCTTAGGAAGTTGAAGTAATTTTAATCTTAATATTTTAGCTTTTGTATGTTTTAAAGTAGTATTGTTAATTTTTCTTGATTTTACTGCTGTTATTTTTTTGTTTTTTGTTTTGGTAAACCACTTTGCAGGTTTTTTTTAAAATAAATTTTATTAAATAAATAAACAATAAATATAAATAAAATAACACAAGCCAAAACACAATCCATCCTGTAGATTTAAGTATCTGTCCATAGTCGCCTACTTGTTATCAAAGGCTCAGAATCCACATTCCTTTCTAAGAAAATATGAAATAATGTAAAACCATTTTTGCAGGCAAAAAAAACCAAACAACAATTTGGGGAGGGGGTGACAAGAAATTTTCCACACCGGGTACCACCTGACCTTCCTACGCCTCTGGATAGACCAACAGCTGCAGGTGGTGAGGGCTGATGTGGTAGCCCAGTTACGAGGTGCTGATCAGAGGATAGAGAGTAGTGGAAGAAAAAGGTACAGTGGTGCCTCGCAAGACGAAATTAATTCGTTCCGCAAGTTTTTTCTTCTTGCGAGTTTTTCGTCTTGCGAAGCACGTTTTCCCATAGGAATGTATTGAAAATCAATTAATGCGTTCCTATGGAAACCGCTTGCCAGGCTGGCGGTGCGGAGAAGGGCTTTTCTCCCCACCGCAAGCCTTCAGGACAGGTATGGGAACAGAGGGGAAGGGGCGCAGCGCTTCTTCTCTGTTCCCGGGGCTTGCGGTGGGAGGAGGGTTTTTCCTCCCCACCGCCAACATTCAGAACAGCATTCTGAATGTTGGCGGTGGGAAGGAAAACCCTCCTCCCACCGCAAGTCTTCAGGACAGCCATCCGAAGGCTGGCGCGGGGAGAAGGTCTCTCCACCCCACCGCCAGCCTTCGGAGGAGCCTTCCGAAGCCTGGCGGCGGGAGGAGGTCTCTCCGCCCCACCGCCAGCCTTCGGAGGAGGTCCGAGGACAGTGGGGAAGACGCGCTGTGCTTCCCCGCTGTCCCGGAGATTTCCCTATGGGCTTTCGTCTTGCGAAGGAAGCCCATAGGGAAATTCTATTTGCGAAGCGCCTCCAAAACGGAAAACCCTTTCGTCTAGCGGGTTTTCCATCTTGCGAGGCGTTCGTCTTGCGGGGCACCACTGTACTGCATTGGCTGGAGCTGAGGAGAGGCTGCTGAACTCCTCCCAGGTTGCCAAAAGAAATTGCCCTGGAGGAAGGCTGGCTGGCAGAGCTGCTTCTAGTTGACCCTGGAAACCTGCTGAGGATGAGGAAGAAAGGAAATTTGTGTTTGATTCTTGGTTTTTTATACCGCCAAATGAATCTTGATAAATCTTTTTGCCATAGTTTAAAACAACCTATCCCTCCAATTACTGGTATCATTTGAAATAAGAACATCATTTTGGGAAGCATGTTCATTTTTACTACTGATACCACTGAATGATAATTTTAACCTACTCCAAATATCCAGATCCTTTTTAATTTCTTTCCAAATTTCCAAATTATTATCATTAAATAGATTAGTTTTTTTGTTTGTCAACCAAATTCCCAGATATTTAGCCTTATTTACTATCTTTAGTCCTGAAATTGTTTGTAATTCTTCTTTTTATTGTATAGACATATTCTTTGCTTTACTTCTTCTTTGGTGATCACTCGTAGCCGAGTAAGATTGTCTTCCATAAACACGGTTTTAACAATGAGTCCGTAGATGACTGTGGAGGCCAATTCTGGATCCACATGTGATTCCGGGCAGGAGTTGATCACAGTGTGGATTTGCCAAGCATGCCTTCCTCTTAGCACGTTTCTCTCTTGCATCCTGAGTTCGAGTGTCTTCAAAGCCCAAGACCACTTTGGTAAAGGCTGTTCTCCAACTGGAGCGCTCGTAGGCCAGTGTTTCCCAGTTGTCAGTGTTTATACAGCATTTTTTTAGATTTGCCTTGAGACAGTCTTTAAACCTCTTTTGTTGACCACCAGCATTACGCTTTCCCTTTTTTAGTTCGGAATAAAGTAGTTGCTTTGGAAGATGATCATCAGGCATCCGTACAACATGAGCAGTCCAACGAAGCTGATGTTGAAAAATCATTGCTTCAACACTAGTGATCTTTGCTTCTTCCAGTACACTGATATTAGTTCGCCTTTCCAAATTCGAGGATTCTTTCTATTATTTTTGGTACACTTTCCTCCGGGTTTTCGGTAGTTAGTATCAGGTCATCCACAGAAGTCTTTATCTTATGTGATCCCACCCCCACTGTTATACTTTTACATCTTGGTCTTTTCTTATAGCGATCACTAGCAATTCTAGCACCATGATGAACAATGAAGGGGGCATCCTTCTCTGCTCCCCTTACTTATCTTAAATTCCTCTGTTATTTTGTTGTTCAATATCAGCTTTGCTCTCTGATCCCTATACAGTGGTGCCCCGCAAGACAAATGCCTCGCAAGACGGAAAACCCGCTAGACGAAAGGGTTTTCCGTTTTTGAGCTGCTTCGCAAGACGATTTTCCCTATGGGCTTGCTTTGCAAGACGAAAACGTCTTGCGAGTGTTCCGATTTTTTTTGCTCCCCCCCCTTTCTAAGCCGCTAAGCCACTAATAGCCTTTTAGCTGCTAATCCGCTAAGCCTTTAATAGCCGCTAAACCGCTAATAGCTGCTAAACCGCTAATAGCGTTAATCCGCTAAGCCGCTAATAGGGTTGCTTCGCAGGACGAAGAAACCGCTAGACGAAGAGACTCGCGGAACGGATTAATTTCGTCTTGCGAGGCACCACTGTATATTGCCTAAATGCCCCTGTTGTAATTTCCCCCACATCCCATAGCTTCTATTCCCCCCCCCCAATAAAAATCCAGGCGATGTTGTCAAAAGCCTTTTCGGAATCTACCAGCATCAGAATTGCTTTTTGGTCAGTTCTGGATTCCAAATATTCTAAAATATCTATTATATTTCTTATATTGTACATATGCCACAAACTTGACATGAGCCAACAGTGTGACGCGGCAGCTAAAAAAGCCAATGCAATTCTGGGCTGCATCAATAGGGGTATAGCATCTAGATCAAGGGAAGTAATAGTGCCACTGTATTCTGCTCTGGTCAGACCTCACCTGGAGTACTGTGTCCAGTTCTGGGCACCACAATTCAAGAAGGACACTGACAAACTGGAACGTGTCCAGAGGAGGGCAACCAAAATGGTCAAAGGCCTGGAAACGATGCCTTATGAGGAACGGCTAAGGGTGCTGGGCATGTTTAGCCTGGAGAAGAGGAGGTTAAGGGGTGATATGATAGCCGTGTTCAAATATATAAAAGGATGTCATATAGAGGAGGGAGAAAGGTTGTTTTCTGCTGCTCCAGAGAAGCGGACACGGAGCAAGGGATCCAAACTACAAGAAAGAAGATTCTACCTAAACATTAGGAAGAACTTCCTGACAGTAAGAGCTGTTTGACAGTGGAATTTGCTGCCCAGGAGTGTGGTGGAGTCTCCTTCTTTGGAGGTCTTTAAGCAGAGGCTTGACAACCATATGTCAGGAGTGCTCTGATGGTGTTTCCTGCTTGGTAGGGGGTTGGACTCGATGGCCCTTGTGGTCTCTTCCAACTCTATGATTCTATGGTAGAAAGCCAGCTTGATCCTTGTGTATAATTTCATTAAGTACTCTTTGTAATCTATTAGCCAGTATGTCAGTAAATATTTTGTAATCGTTATTTAATAATGATATAGGTTATAATTTTTGGTTGACGTTGGAACCGTTCCTTGTTTGGGTATCAAAGTGATGAAGGCTTCTTCCCATGATTTTGATATTTCCCCTTTTTAAAAAATTCCATTCATGACTGCTTTCATTGGTTCTGACAGTATGTCTTCTAATTTCTTATAATATGCTTCAGATAAACCGTCTGTGCCTGGAGATTTCCCTGTCTTTGCTTTTGAAATTGATTGTTGCACCTCTATCATAGTTGTTGGCAGATTTAATTGATTGATTTTGTTCACTTGTTATAATTCTGTGCCAAATATTTTTTCATCTCTTCTCTTCTGCTTGATATAACTTCCAATAATATTTCTTTGGGTTCTTCTGATATCTTCCCTTCTTGTATTAATTTCTCTATTATTCTCTCTTTTTGTATTTTCTTTATTTGCCATGCAAGCAGTCTACCTGGCTTCTTAGCAAATTAACAAAAAAAGTCTTAATATTTTTATCTTTTGTTCTATTTCATAATTCAAAATCATGGAGAGCTGCATCTGTAATATCTTAATATTTTGTTTTGCTATTTCCTTCTTTGGATTTTTAACCTATTCATTTTCATTTTCTCTTACCTCCTTCAAGAGTTTCTCCATTTTCTGTTATCTCTCTCTTTGGATTATATTTTGTTGGATGAAGAAGCCTTGATTTACTGCCTCGCTTGCATCCCATCCCATATTTATATCAGTTCCCTGATTTAGATTGTTCTCAAAATATTCTTTTAGGGTCACCCTTGCCTTTCCCACTATTTTCTCATCATTTAGTAAATTTTCATTGATTCTCCGTCTTCTTATTTTTCTTCCTTTTATTTTAACGTAATTGGATTATGATCTGATATTGTTTTTGAATGAATTTCCACTTTCCTAATCTTTAATAATAGATCTTTTGATACCCAAATGCCATCGATTCTCCTCAATAATTGGACATTAAGGCTGACAGTCCAGATTTGTTCCTTCCTGATGGCATGCATTTGACCTCGACCTGTTGTTGTGGGACATGAGGCAGGGTCTTGAAGGCTGGATTGCGGACATTTGTTAGGTTTTTTCAGCTGTAGGGATCTTGGTGGCGAGACCGCAATTTCACGGTTTTAGGCCTTGGGTAGAATCCTTTAGTCCATCAACAGAATGGGAAGGTAGCGTAACACACCCCTCATGCAATGGTGTTAACAGGGCCCCTTAAGAGGGGTTTGTAAGGTGAGTCACTGACCATCAGCGCTTGGTGTATGATCAAACTCCCAGAACAGAAAGGGGAACAAGCTGCGTAAATGCACATTTTGCAGTGTCCCCCTAAATTCCTGTCTGTCCCTGCTTTGCCTCAGACCCCAACTGGGGGCTGAGAGGGATACATGCCCAATGCCTAAGCCAAGGTTTTCCTACATCTGAAATTAATAAAGTTGTGGCCTATTTTAATCCCATACCTATGCTGTACTGTGTCTTATTTATCTGGGCCTGGCACCTGGGGAGGAGGGTGTGCACACAAAAACTTATGTGGAAGGGTTGAGAAGCTGGGTTTTCTAACCTGGGAAAGAGGAGACTGAGGGGAGATCTAATGGCCATCTTCATGTATCTTAAGGGTTGTCACATGGAAGAGGGAGCAAGCTTGTTTTCTCCTGCTCTAGAGGGTAGGACTCAAACCAGTGGCTTCTAGTTACAAGACAGGAGATTTCAACTAAACATTCAGAAAAACTTTCTGACAGTAAGAGCTCTTTGGCAGGAACTGTCGCCCTTGGCAAGTTGTAGACTTTCCTTCCTTGGAGCTTTTAAGCGGAGGTGGACTGGCCATCTGTCCTGGATGCTGTAGTTGAGATTTGTGCATTGCAGGGGTTAGACTAGATGACCCTCAGGGTCCCTTCCAGCTCTACAATTCTGTGATCAAGTATTGCCACTTTGTTCAAAGCAAGGAATGTGGTGACATTTTCCTTATGTCAAGTTGAAATGTGCTGTTACCCAATATGCCTCCTAACTACTGACCCTACAGGAAATTGCTTCTTGAAAACAATCTGCAGCTTATCACAAGATGAATGGTATTTTGGGGCTTCCTCTTCTGAAGCAATGTGAGGGCATCTTTAAGGGACCATCTTCTCTATGATCACGGCTGTACTTTAATACTCTCATTAGAAGCTTCTGTCCAGTGGCCCAAATGTTATCCGATTCCCTGCAAGGGGTTGAGCTCCCTCTGTTGTCTCTGACAGGCAAAGACTGTTGCTGGGATCCACAGGAGCAGGGATCACTCTTGCGCTGGAGTCCTGCTGGGCACCTGGTTGGGCACTGTGAGGACAGGCTGGACTAGAGGGGCCCCCATTGGCCTCACCTGGCAGCTGGCCTCTTACATCCTTAGGAAGGTTTTTGCTTTAGGGACTTTATTTGCAGACGATGCCTTCTGCTGAATTTTGTTACCACCTTTTTCTTGTTTCTGCTGCTTAGTTTATTGAAGCTTTTTCACTCCTGTTAGGGATTTTTAAATGTTTCATTAGGCACTTTGCAAGTATTATTTCAAGTAAAGGCCACTGCCTCAAATACATTAAATGTTTGTTTCCCCCTCTAGCCCTACATAGAAGAAATTTGTGACAGCCTCAGAGGAAAAACCTTCCAAATGTTTCTAGAAAGGTATGAATCTGATTGCATGTTTGTCACATGGCCAGTTGCTGAAGGATTGGCATTGGGATGGCTAGTAGGAAGGAGCAGACACAAGCCATTTTGCAAACTGCATCCAGGTGCATTGAATGTGCTAGAATGGTAATGAGTCTGTGCCTTTAAGAGTCTGTGCCTTGTACATGGACCTGCCCACTCTTCTAGTCTAAGCAGAAGGCAGTTATCTTCCTTCCATCCAGCTTCAAAGTTTACTCTCCTGATGTTTCCTCTGATCATGGAAGGTGTTCTTCACTCTGCTGTGCTTGGCAATTAGATACGCTTTGCAGGAGCTGAGCTGGATTTTCACTCAGCAAGCATTTTATAATGTGGCTCAGCTCTTCTGCAAGATTTACAGCTGATTTTATCTACTTGGTTAATTAAGTTGCTTTATTTTCATTTTCTATTTTTATTAGTAAATAAAAAGAGCTGCACATCTTGCAGAAGAGCTTAGCCGCATTACAAAATGCTTTGCAGTACAGCAAACCCAGCTCAGCCCCTGCAAAACAACTGCCATAAGAAGTAGAATGAAAATGTTCTCATTGGAGTTTTACTGTTTTTAATAAACAGGAAAGCAGAAGGGACATGCCTAGTTAGGGAAAGCTTTTGTGAGCAAATGGCTTGGCAGAGCTATCTAAGAAAGAGTTCCAATAGGCAGGATTGCCAGCTGAGACAATTTTGTTGAACCTGAGCTGTGTTGATAGATTCCAGTGATGGCCAAACTTGGCCCTCCAGCTGTTTTGGGACTACAACTCCCATCATCCCTAGCTAACAGGACCAGTGGTCAGGGATAATGGGAATTGTAGTCCCAAAACAGCTGGAGGGCCAAGTTTGGCCATCACTGGATTAGACCTAAGGTCTTGCAAAATGAGCTTCTGAGTACTGGCCCTTGGTGTGCTGGAAGGTAGATGCTAAAAGATCCTTTCCTATGTTCTTAATTCTGTTTGCTTTCACAAAAGGACTTGCACCTCAGAGATTTTACTCCCAAATGTAGCAGATGAAATCACTAAATTATATATGAGAACAAAGATCATTATACAATGTGATCTTTCAGGGGTCTACTTTGGAAATAAACAGTCATTTAACTTTTAGAAAAAAACAAAATTCCCTGGCAGCATATGATAATGACACCTATGTGATTCCTTAATTATTTTATAGAGCTCTAAAATGCAGAGATTAATTACTTTTCCCAGGATATGATTGGAGATTTTTTAAATAAAAAAAATTACGATTGAGTCTTACAGAAATAAGAAATATGGAGGCATTTTTACTGGAATGCTGTCAGAAGCATCGTAAACCATGTATTGCTATAGAACTGTCTTTAATTAACATCTGCTCACTGAAGGTTTGCTCTTCAACAGAGCTTTAAAAATTTTAAATATAGTTTTTACTTTTCATAAATTATCACGTGCACAGTTTTCATCATTTCTTTTCTTCTCTTTTGCAGTGATAAGTTTACTAGATTTTGTCAGTGGAAAAATGTAGAGCTAAACATTCATGTAAGTAATTGCAGGTGTGTGTGTGTGTGCATTTCTAAAAATAGGGGCAGGGATGAGGTGGATCTGGACCACTGCCTAGTTTCTGGGGGACCTCCAAGCAATTGGTGAAATTCTTTCAGAGAACACTGGGCTTATATGTATTTTGATATGAGCAAGACAAAGGCACTTGTCTTGAGCAGGAACACATTTTTGTTTTATGTTTACAGTATGTTAATAGATAACAGCCCCGTGATGAAACACATACACCTATAGTGACTGAGTGGGGGATATAGACAATTGAGTAGAGGAAGGCATTGCAATGTCAACTTTTTTCTCAAAAGGAAGGAAGCCTAATTTATTTCAAGAGACTTACCGTATTTTTTGCACCATAACACTCAATTTTTTCCTCCTAAAAAGTAAGGGGAAATGTCTGTGCGTGTTATGGAGGGAATGCCCACGGGTGGCATGCATACGGATTTTCCTCCTCTAAAAACTACGTGCGTGTTATGGTCGGGTGCGTGTTATAGAGCGAAAAATACGGTACTTTTGAGTGCCCCCATGAATAAGCAGACTATCTTTCTCCACCCAGCTTCAGTCTAGCAGCAACAACAATCTTCCCCTGTGCCCGCCCCGCCCCGCCCCCCACCTCTGGGAAGCCCCACTCCCAAATCCCAGATAGGGATGGTCAGCATCCCAGATAGGGATGGTCTGCTGTTTACTTAACAACACTGAGATTGGGTGTTCTTAGCAAAAGCAGCTTTTCTGTTTTTGCTTTTAGAACATTGCCTTCACAGTTTGCTTTCTAACTTTGATTGATTGAATTTATGTTCCACCCTTCGTCCCAAAAAGGCCACCTGTATTTCTTTATAGATGAGTCTGGGGGTCCTGCTGGCGCAAGGCCCAGTACAAAGGTTGGCATTCTGGGTTCTGCATGATGTGGTTTCTCCATGGTGAAGAAAGGCACTTGGCACATGCTCAGAGGCAGCCTGTTGCTTCAAGTGCGCAATGAAAGCATTATGAGATTTTGAGACTATCCTTGACAGTTTGATTTAAGCTCTGCTTTGGACTTATTTCATAGAATCAGAATCGTAGAGTTGGAAGGGACCCTGAGGATCATCCAGTCCAACCCCCTTCAATGCAGGAATAGGCAGCTATCCCACACGAGGATCAAACCTTAGTGCTATTAGCACCAAGCTCTAATTAGCTGACTTTGTCTCAAAGTTTCATTTGGAGCACTTATTCTGCAGGCCCCTAGTTTAAATGAACATTCCTCAGTAGTGCTCTCACATTTGCCCTGAAACCCACAAAATCTCTTCTGCCTTCAATTCCTTATAATTTGGGCATTGTCTCCTTTCATGTGTCCCCCTATTGATTCCCTGATCTCCAGAGTGCACCACTGCTTTGCAAGGAATAGGATTCCATTTCATCCTTAAATTGCACCAAATCCCTGAAAAGCAAAAGGAGGCAGCCAGTTCGTTGTGACACATTAGCCTGAGTTGTTTTTGGAGGCAGGTGGGTGCTTGCAAGGAGGCATGTGTGCTGGTCAGCACAAGCAAATGTTCATTTCCACCTCTTCCATCCCCAGCTGACCATGAATGACTTCAGTGTCCACCGGATCATCGGGCGAGGGGGCTTCGGAGAAGTTTATGGCTGCCGGAAAGCAGACACAGGGAAGATGTAAGTAGCTTTGTTTGTATTTGTAATGCATCCATATAAAATCCCCAAGTAACAGAACAATCAACGTGAGGGGCATTGCAGTGCTGTGTGTTTAATTGCTGTGGTTCTCCACTTTGGCTGGGAAGTGGGATGCCCTTTCCACCTGAAAAAGCCAGCAGCAAGGTGTGTCTGAGGAGTGGGGAGTGATGACCCATTGAAGCTTCATTGGCCCCCAGTGGGCTTATTGCATTTTAACTGAGGTACAGTTAACATGCTTTTATCCACTGCTTTATTCATCTAAAGAATTTCCTTCTAAATTGTGCCAGTGAATGCTGTTTTCACCCTTAACCCAGGGTATGGGGGCAGCATATCTATATGTGAATGTCCAGTTTTGTCTGAGCAGGTACCCCCACCCCAAACTGTCCTTGCTGCTTAGGCAGTCTGGATTTTGCTATGGGCTCTGGTCCCTTTCCAAAGGGGCTGGGTCACCTCTTGCAAAATGCATTTCCGTTTTCCGTTTTCCACCATTGTTGGGCGATAACAATGGCCTCTTGAGAAAGCATCTCTTAGGTGATGAGAATTACACCAGATTGGGGAAGGCTACTGTAGAGTGACTTATAAACCAAAACTCACAAGCAATAGAGGTGGGATAACTGAACCAGAGGAATTGTAACTCAGTGGAGCAGCATCTCTTCTTGAGGGACCAGAAAGGTGGACCTTGCCTATGGCAGCATTCCCTGAACCTCTCCTGAACTCCCAGTTTACCTACTTTTCTGCCTTCAAACTACCAGTTGAAAGTGATGAAAATTGAATGCTCTGTTAAAGCCCCTTTCTCAACAAGTTACAATTTTCAGGTATGCAATGAAATGCTTGGATAAGAAGAGGATCAAGATGAAGCAAGGGGAGACTTTAGCCTTGAATGAAAGGATCATGCTGTCGCTCGTCAGTACAGGCGTAAGTATGTTCTGACTCTTTGCTCATTCTCTTAACGTTAATAATAATAATAACAATATTGGGAAATTCCACCACAGGGCAGACTGGGTGTTGCATGCTTTTAATTTTTACATTTGTATTTGTTGCTTTAACAGTGGCATTTTGGTTTTACTGTAACTCACTCTAAACCCAATGAAGTTTAGGATATAAATTCAACCAGTGGATTCCCGGAGGTATTCTGCAGCCATATAAACAAATGCTCCCTTGTGTTGTGAGTTGTCACTGCCAAAATAGGGGTCAACCTTCAGCTGAAAGATACCAGCAGGTGCTTTCCAGAGGCCCTTGAAATTGGGTTGGTGACTAAATGGATGAACAGAACAAGACATGAAAGTATGAGGAAGTCCTTGTCATATTAAGCCAAAGTCAGTCTGGCTACAATAGTCTGTTGTGTGGCCACATTTGAATCGTGGTGTACAGCAGTCTTCCCCAACCTGAAGCCCCAGATACTAGTGGGCTCCAACTCTCAATGCCAGGGCCGGCCTGCCCATGCGGTGGGCCAAAGCAGCTGCCTTGGGTGGCAGAACATCAGGAGTGGCACCTTCCACCAAGAGCTGTGTGAGCACTCATTTCCCCTATGAGATCTCACCAGAATTGGCCATCATTGCTTTGCAGTCACTGCCATATCACCCAGGTAAAGGAGGGATTGGCAGGGCAGCCCCTTCCCATTTTGCCTCAGGCGGTGAAACAGGATGTGCTCTCCTGCCCACTGCCCTTGACCTCTGGCTTTTGGGACTGATGGGAATTGGAGTTCAACAGCATCTGGAGGGCATGAACTGCCCTGGAGGGCGGTATAATAATAATAATAATAATAATAATTAATAATAATGTGCCTGATGCTCAGCTTTGGCCAGCCTGTCTCAAGCAAGGATATTATAGAGCTGGAAGAAGTACAGAAAATGGCAACCGAAATGGTTGTTGGAGCAGGAACACCTTCCTGATGCAAAAAAGCTAAAGCACTTAAGGAAAAAGGTTCCTGAGGAAGGTCATTAAGGAGGTTTGTGAAAGTAGGCATGGGGTAAAGAAAGTGGAAAGCTTTTCTCTGTCCCCCAAGAGGTCATCCAAAAAGTAGTTTGGTGGGAGATTCAGGAGGAAATGAAGAAAGGTACTCAGACAGCACCTAATAAATTTGTGGAATTGATTGTCATGAGTTGTGGTGATGGCCACCAGCGTACATCAGAGTCCTGCAGCTGGATCAGACCAAAGGCCCATCTAGGCCTATCTTCCCAGGAGTCACCCACATGCCTCCAAGAAGTGTGCAGGCAAGACATAACTGCAACAGCACCCCCCTTATTTGTTCTCCCCAGCACTTGGGACCCAGAGACTTCCCACCTGGAACTGGAGCTTCCCACCCATACTGGAGGTAAGATGCTGCCACCAGGCAGCCTTATCCTCCTCTGTGGATTTGCCTTGCACCCCTTTCAAAACTATCTAAGTTGGTGGCTTTGGGGAAGGGCTGCACATAGCGCAGTGGCAGAGGGAATCTGATTTGGATGCAAATCCCAGCCCCTTGAATTTCCAGAGCTGAGGTAGTGCTGGGAATGATTCCTACCTGAAATCCTGGCCAATCATCGTTAACAGTACTGAGCTCAGTGGACCAATCATTTGACTTGGTATAAGGCAAATTCCAGCACAGCCAGCACCACACTATGTAGTAACTTAGATGACTTTAGGCCAAGCTATGAAATGTTGTCCATATGGAACCTCCCTACCCAGAGGCAGTGTGTTTCTGCATACCAGTGGCCAGGGAGTTGCTTTCTGACCTTGCTTGTGGGCTTCGTGGAGGCATCTGAAATACCTGGAGGACTATCACATGGAAGACGGAGCAGGCTTGTTTTCTGCTGCTCCAGGAGGTAGGACTTGAACCAATGGATTCAAATTAGAAGAGAGGAGATTCCGACCGAACATTAGGAAGAACGTTCTGATGGTAAGAGCCGTTTTGACAGTGGAACCGATTCTCTCTCTTTTTTTTAAAAAAAAATAATATTTATTGAGTTTCCAAAAATTTAAATTTAAACACTACAAACAAAAAAGAAAAAAGAAAAAACAAACGAAAAACAACACAATGCAATACAAAAACACTACCAAACTAACACATAAGACAAATAAAACAAAACAAAGACCATTTAAAACATATTAAACAATTTCAATGTCATATCTTTCGTTCGCTTATTTCCACGACTTCCTCACACCTCCCTTTTTGTATTCCACATCAATTAATTATTTCAGCAATTCCTTTCCATCTTCCCCTGTTTTCTATCCTATCTTAACACATTCTAACCTTATTTTGTTCCCTTTAATACTCTATTGATCTATTTATACTTAATTCCTTATAACATTTCTGCTAAAGCCATATAACTTCATTCCAACTGTGTTCTAACATTCATTAATTTTGCAATATTTCTATAAATAGTCTTTAAACTTCCAGTCTTAGCCAGTGTGGTGTAGTGGTTAAGAGCGGTAGATTCGTAATCTGGGGAACCGGGTTCGCGTCTCCGCTCCTCCACATGCAGCTGCTGGGTGACCTTGGGCTAGTCACATTTCTCAGAAGTCTCTCAGCCCCACTCACCCCACAGAGTGTTTGTTGTGGGGGAGGAAGGGAAAGGAGACTGTTAGCCGCTTTGAGACTCCTTAAAGGGAGTGAAAGGCGGGATATCAAATCCAAACTCTTCTCTTCTTCTTCTTCCACCAGCTCTTCTCCCTGGTCTCGGATTCTGCCGATTCTCTCAGCCAGCAAAAAGCAGATGATTCACAACAAAACTTAGGGGTCTGGCAGGGCAAGTCCACCTCCTTCTTTAGCATCCGTTAATATCTTAAATTTTACTCGGGGCTTCCTGCCCTGCCAAACAAATCTAGAGACGTCCCTCTGCCACCTCCTGAAACAATCCCTCCCATCCAAAGCTTGCAATGTTTGAAACAAAAGCAACATCCCCAACATCACAGCAACCCTCATCTCCACCACAACAACTCGGCCCAACAATAACTTCCAATTTAACCCTATTTCCAAATCCCCCTTCTCTTCAAGCCAACGTCCTTCACAGTTGCCCTTGAATAAATTCACATTTTCCTTAGGTAGGGCTCTGATCCTCAATTTCATCTGTTTTTTTTTAAGTTCAGTCATAACCAGTGTCCGCTTGAATTCATAAAGTTGTCCTTGTATGGATGGGACTCTCTCTCTCTCCAGTTGAAATACTTTAACTTCAGCAGCAAGGGTTTTCTCCTTAACTTCATCCGCAGTTTGCCGTATCAGGATAGATTCCTGTATCAATTTCTGGGTGGTTTCTATATTGGTATTCACCTTTTGTCCCAGGTTATTTAAACTTTCTACCATTAAGTCAGTTTTAATATTTGCAGCATCCATTTTCATATTTATCACATCCATTTTCTTGTGAAGTTGTTCCAGCGAGTCATTTGTTTTCACTAATACAACCGCTAAGGCCTCTTCTGGCGACATTCCGTCTTTCCCATCTGCCATAACACTCGCTATCTATTGATTCAAGGTCAATCTCACAGTCTCACAGGTTTTATCTTACCGCTGGAAATTTCCCAGCCCAGGTCTTATATAGCTGCCAGTTTCAAGAACTTCCACTAGAGGGAAACAGTTTCTATTTGTATTGATACATAATATCCTCTTATAGGCACAGTTCAAACGACCTAAAACTAATTTCAATTTTCAGTTACTTTCACTGCTGGAGACAGTAGAAACAATGTATCTTCTCTTTCTTATGCTAGCTGTCAATGAATGATCCAAACGCTGTCAATAAACATCCCACCAAATGTCGGACCTACTAGCAGCCCGTTCCCAGGGTCCGAGCGGCGGTATTTTGCCTCTCTTGGTCTCTTCCACAGGCAAACTCAGTCCACAACTCCGCCCCCCTTCTCCTGCCTCCAAGGGGGGGGGATTATATTCTTTACTTATGGAAATTAAGTCTTTTACAAAAGGCTTTCCAAGACTTCAGCTTGCAGCCTCAATTGCTTCAGTCTATTTACAAAAGGGGAAGGCGGACTTCCTGTATTGAACCTTCCCCGTTTCGATGCCAAATTAGACATTTTAAAAATCCAATTTTCCTGATTAAGCTCTACTCACGGGTAGTTACTTTAGAGTCAAATTGTCCACAGGAAAAAGTCAGCGCTCTCCGACAACAGCTATGCGGCTTCGCTCCGTGGAAGAAGCAGATGATTTGAAGCACCGCGCCGCTCACCCCACGTCACTCCGGATCCCCAAAACCGGGTTTCCCCGCGAGTGGGGGAGGCGCAAAAGGTGCCCGCCGAATCCCACGCTCACAGGCTTCTCCCGCCTGTGATTTTTAACGGGTCTCCGCCTTCGCTGTGGCAGCCAGACCCAGATTTCCACGGAGCTGATTCCTCCCGATCAGAGGAATCCAGCCATTGCCGGAGGCGCCTCCCCAGTAGTCCCCTACAGTGGAACCGATTCTCTTGGAAGTTGGTGGACTCTCCTTCTTTGGAGATTTTTAAACAAAGGTTGGATGTCCTCCTGTAAGATTCTTTAGCTGTGATTTCTGCATTGCATGGAGTTAGTCTCGATGACCCTTGCTGTCCCTTCCAACTTTGAAGTTTTATGACATTATGATCTGGTTGCTTTGATCCAGCAGGACTCTTCTTCAACCCCTCAGTGCTATAATAAAGGACTTTATACACTGAATGACTCTACAGCCATGATATGCAACAGCGGATAGAGATCTTTCCATTTATCTTCAGGATCCAGTTGGCTTACCAGCATTTGGAGAGGCGAATTTCTTGTTTTACATCAGCTCCGTCCTTTCCTGTGGTTGTGACCCAGTGTTAAAAAGATACACATGTCAAGTGCACACACAGCACACAACTCCAAATTCTCCTTTCTGGGCTGATTAGGAAACACACATCAAAGTGGCAGCATCTTCAGAGAAAAATAACCTTGTTACGTCAAGCCAAAAGTAGCTCTGATTGCCATAGTTACTGGGGATGCTGGCAGAGAAGTTGATTATTATTTTTTTGTTCTCAGTGACTGTTCCAAATGAATTCACGATTTCCTGATCTATAAAAATGCTGGAAAATGAAACTAGGATAGTGAATAAGAACGTAAGAAGAGCCCTGTAGTTGGATCAGGCCAAATCTAGTCAAGCATCCTGGGTTTTTTTTTAAAGTCAATCCTTTATTAGGCATAGCAAACCACACATTATCAAACAAACACCGTATACAAATTGTGCAAAATACGAGATCCCGCATCCTGTTCTTGCAGAGGCCAGCCAGATACTTCTTCTGGGAAGCCTGCAAGTGGGACACAAGTGCAGCAGCAGCAGCCTCCCCACTGGTGGTTCTTTGCAACTGGTATACAGAGAGAGGCATGCTGGCTCTGACAGTGGATGAAGAATGCCATCATGTGGGGGTTGAATATGGCAAAGCAAATAGCATCCCAAGGGAAGGAGTGGACCTTACTGGGATCCCCAGGGCCTGGTTTCCTCCATATGGCCTAAGGACTGAAATGGCCCGACTGTCCTTTGAGCTTTTGCAGGCAAAAAAGAAAAGGAAAAAAGAGCACTTCAGCCAGAGGTGTGTGCGCCCTGTAGCAAGGCTCTAAGTGTCCATGTGGTGAGAGTCCATCATTTGCTTTGTCACCCTCAAGAACTATGAGGGCAGCTTCCTGGTGGCAAGAGGCAGCCTTTGACCATTTTATGTGAGAGCACACTCTTGTATGGTTGCCAAAGCTGCTTTGCCACTGCTTGATAGAATGTACCGTATTTTTGCTCCATAAGACGCACCTGACCATAAGACGCACCTAGTTTTTAGAGGAGGAAAACAATAAAAAAAACTATTCTGAACAAAACAGTGGATGTATGATTTTTGTGGTTCATGCTGTGGCCACAGACATGTGATATGACGGTGAGTTTGGGGTAGCCCAATGCAAAAATCCTGAGAATCCATGGGGATCCATGCTTTGTAACCACGTTTTTGCGCCATTGTAGCCCCACGAAACAGTGGGTGCATGGTTTTTTTGGTGCAGGTTGTAGCCATGGACATGCTTTGTGATCTGATGGTGAATTTGGGGTGACCCAATGTAAAATTTCTGAGGATCCATGCGGACCCGTGCTTTGTAACCACATTTTTGCACCATTGCAGCTCCAGGAAACAGTGGATGCATGATTTTGGGGTGACCCAGTGTAAAAATCTTGTGGATCCATGGGCTTTTACCTCCACTAGCGTCCCTTATCTCTCTCCTGCTTCCTTTCCCTCTTGTTTGTCTTAGTGTCTTTTTCTTAGCTGGAGCAGTTTTTTGCTCCTCCTTTTCTTCTAATTTCTCTCCTCATTTATTTAGTCTTCCTGTCTCCTCTCCTTGCAAGATTGCTGTCTTTACCTCCCCCCTCCCAGGCAGCCTCCTTTCTTGCTAGCGTCCCTTATCTTGCTTCCAATCGCTTGATCGCTTGCAATCAGCGGCTTTGTTTCAACACCCACTTCCTTCTTTCAAAAAAAAAAAAAAAAAAAAAGCATGATCTGCTTTTTGCCCCTGGGCAATTCGGCTCCAGGGACCACACATCCGCTCCATAAGATACACAGACATTTCCCCTTACTTTTTAGGAAGAAAAAAGTGCGTCTTATGGAGCGAAAAATACGGTATATAATGATTTTGTATGTATGTGTTCATTATGTGTGTATGTATGTATGTATGTATGTATGTATGTATGTATTGCATTTCTATCCCAGCTTTTCCTCAAAGGAGCTTCAAGCTGGTATACATGGTTCCCCCCCACTCCTTTCATCCCAAGCACGCTGTAAGGTTGATAGCCATGTTGGTCTGACGCAGTCAAAATAAATAAATAAAAATTCCAGTAGCACTTTAGAGACCAAGTTTGTTCTTGGTATAAGCTTTTGTGTGCATGCACACTTCTTCAGATACACTGAAACAGAAGTCACTAGACCCTTATATATAGTGGGAGGGTGGGGTGGGGGTTTTCTCAGAAGGGTCGTAGGAGATGGGTGATTGACTCAATGGGTATGATAAACCTGTTGACGACTGTTAATGACTGCAATTAGTGCTACAGGAAAAAGCAAGGGGTAGTATGCAGATGAAACAAAAAATAGCTTTACCATATGTCATGAGACAAGAATCCAATATCTCTATTCAGACCAGGTCTCCCCATAGTTTTCAGTTAATTAATAAGTTGTAATTAAGCAACTTCTCTTTCAAGTCTATTTCTGAAATTCACTTTTTGTGTGTTGTACAAAATGTTCATGTTTTATTTGATTCCCCTCACCCCACCTTACTATGGTGTAACATGTTTATGTCTGTGTTTTTAAGTGCAAGTTGTTGGGAAACTAATAAATTAAAGAAACAATAATGATATTGACCTTGGCTGGGGTGTCTTCCTTTGCAATGCTTTAGAGCCGGTCTGTGCCCTCCAGATGCTCTGACTGGCTCCTGGGGTCATGCCATGTATTGTTTAGTGGCTCAGCTCCTTTGCCAGGCCTGCCAGCCTTTGTTCAGCTCCTCTGTCCATGCAGTGGGGCTTATCTGAGCAAGCCGAGAAATAAGTCCAGGACCCACCAGGCTCCTCTGTGCCTCACAATGCTGGTGAAGGGGGGGGGGAGCCCAACATCTGGGTCTCAGTTGCCAAATATATCACTCCTTGGAAAGGAAACTACGTTGTCAGCTGCAGCAAATCAGAGAAGGAGAGGTTGGTAATGGGGTGATTTGACCAAAGGAGGAAAGAAAGAGAAAAATTATTGAATGGTGGAGAGAAGTCTTTGTGTGCACAGATGAAGCACTACCCGCCCCCCAGCCCAGCAAAGAGGTCCCAGAGAAGGCCTGCTGAGCGAAACAAATGAGGTTCGTGGGCAGATGGGCCTACTGTCACTTTGGTACCCTAATTCATAGCACGTTATTTATCTAGGCCGGAAACTTAGGAAGCTGCCTGATACTGCCAGGCCATTGACCCATTCAGCTCAGTGTTTGCCACTCTGGCAGCAGCGTTCCAGGTCTCTCTCAGCCCTATCTGGAGATTCCAGGGAAAGGTTCAGAAAGGGGCAACAGGAATCATCAAGGGGATGGAGCATCTCCACTGTGTGCAAAAGTTGCAGCATTTGGGACTTTTTAGTTTAGAGAAGAGCTGAGTAAGAAGAGACAGTGGATACAGAAAAGTTTTTCTCCTTCTCTTATAACACTAGAACTCAGGGACATCCAATGAAGCAGATTATTGGAAGATTCAGGGCAGCTCTGAAAAAGTACTCACTCCCACAGGAGGCAGAGGTGGCCACCAACTTGGATGGCTTTGAAAGAGCATTAGATACATTCATGGAGGAGGAGGAGGCTATCAATGGCTAGTAGCCATGGTGGCCATGCTGGGCCTCCACTGGCTGAAGCAGTAATGCTTCTGATATCAAATGATGGGAACCACAGGAGGGGAGGGTGCCCTTGTGTTTGGGTCCTGCTTGCGGGCTTCCTATTAGGGCATCTGATCGGCCACTATGAGATCAAGATGCTGGCCTACATGGGCCATTGGACCGATCCAACAGCCAGGCTCTGCTGATGTTCTCTGCCACTGAGTCCTTCCTGTAAGGGATCCATTGAGTTTCAGGAGAGTTATGATCTTATATAGGAGTACACAAGCCCCTTCAGAGAAACTTGCTCTGAGAAGACCTGCTACCTACATTTGTATTGGGAAGTTGAGGGAATGTGTGGAGACTTTTACTTTATGCTTTATTTATATTTCTGTCCCCTCTTATCCCTAGGCACCAGGGTGGGCATCTCTATTTCGCTTCACATAATTTTATCCTCACAATGATCCTGTGAAGGAGGCTGAATGTATAATTGATTGATGAGACTCACTGCCAAAAGATGTCATGATGGCTGCCAGCTTAGAGGAATTTTAAAATGGGGAGGGGATTGTTAGACCAATTCATGGTGGAAAAGTCTAATAACAGTGATGACTAAGTGGAACCTCTAGCTATCTCTGAACACCAGTTGCTGGTTAGTTACTGTGTGAAACAGTAGACTAAGGTGTGTGTTATGATGCAAACCTGCAGTTGAGATTCCTGCATTGCAGGGGGTTGGTCTAGATGACCGTCAGGTCCCTTCCAACTCTACAATTCTGTGATTCTACGAATCCATAAGCCAGGCGTTCTGAGGTGGACTGTACATCTGAAAACTAAATGGACAGTGGGTCATGGGTCTGAGCCAAGCTTCTCATATTCCACTGCTGGTCTTGTCGTTCCATGTGGAAAAACAAAGACTGAGAGTTTATTGAGAGCCAGCTAATAATTCAAAAAATCTTGTGAACTTGGATTTCCTTGCTGGGACATAGTTGTCCAGAAGCTGCCCAGGAGCCTTGCAAGAGCCACCAAGCCCCGCTACCTGCCCCCTCTCAAATGCTTTTGCCTGGTTGTCCTCCCTCAGTGCAGGCATCTGTGTCTCCTATGGCATCTTTTACCAGCCTGGTACCCACCAGTTGATTTTGGATTCCAGTTCCCAGCAAGCATCCCCAGCAGCCAGCATGGCCAACGACCAGGGATTATAGAAGCTGGAGGGCACCAGGTTGGAGAAGACTGACCTGTCATCAGGCCAGATCGATGTGCACCCTCGACCACGGTGTCTTGGGCGTCTCCCAGGTGTGTCCCTTAGCTGCCGGTGGCGCAGGCCTCGATTCTTGGCACGCTTGACAGGCGGAAACCCAGGCAGTAATGGCATTGTCCATGTTAGGGCGCCAGACGTAACACCGAGCCAACGCCTTCATTTTGACGATTCCTGGGTGGCCAGCATGCAGAGCCTCCAGGACACGTTGACGGAGTCTTTGGGGAATCACGACGCGGTCTCCCCACAGCAGACAGCCACGATGAGCAGGCATCTACTGGGAGTCAGCAGCTGGTTCCCATGAGGCTGCAACCTGGCCTGCCTAGAGGTGATGGTCAAAGTATGGCTTGCCTGTAAAGGGTGGGGTCTCAGCCCTTTGGCCTCCACCTCCTTTTCAAAGCAGTTTTGCGGCAAACTTGGGGGCACATGTAGGATGATCAGGGGGCTGGGACTAGGACTGGAGGATGTCAGTTGGTGGCAGGTCCCAGGTCTGGCCAGCTCTTCTTCCCCCTTGAACTTAGGGGAAAGTTGGCCTGGAGAAGAGAAGACTGGGAGGTCTTCATCTTCAAATATCTAAAGGGTTGTCATATGGAAGATGGAGCAAGCTTGTTTTCTGCTGCTCCAGAGGGCAGGAAGCAAACCAAGGGATTCAAATGACAAGAAAGAAGATTCCAACTGAACTTCAGGAATAACTTACTGTGGGTAACAGCCATTTGACAGTGGAACAGACTGAGAAGGTGGTGGACTCCCTTTCCGTAGAGGTTTTTAAACAGGTTGGATGGCCACCTGTCCTAGATGCTTTAGCTGTGGTTCCTGTAATGCAGGAGTTTGGACTAGATGACCCTCAGGGTCTCTCCCAACTCTACAGTTCTATGGTTCTGTGAACTAAGGATGCTTCTAGGCAAGAATCAGGACAAGGCAGCACAGCATCCAACTCTTTCAGAGGCTGTTTGGTCTTGCAAAGGTTTGCTGCTTCTCAGTACCAAAAGCAAACCATAAACTTGTACCTTGTGCCTACCTGCTGGATCCAGGAGGGGCCAGGAAGGCAGTATCTTGCTTGACAGAAACCCTTTGCTTTCTCTCCCGCCCCAGGACTGCCCTTTCATTGTGTGCATGACTTACGCCTTCCACACCCCTGACAAGCTGTGCTTCATTCTGGACCTGATGAACGGTAAGGAAGATCAAGTGGGAGATCTTGGGGTGGGAATATGCACAGATTGCTATGCCAAGTTCTGAGCTTTGCAAATGGAGGCCAGTCCCTCCATTTGCAAATGGAGGACAGTCATGGGCTTTCACCTCCCCGCTCTGCTTGCCAATGTTAGAAACAGGGTCAGATCCAGCAAGGCCATTGCAGTGTTCTTTTTTAAAACAAAATTATTAACAAATTCAACATAACAAATCAACAACACAAATAATCTTCATTGTTTTCCCCCCTCCCATTTTTCTGCCTCCCACCTCCTCATCTCATATTGTTCTCTGCATATTATAAAATTCTATACATCCTTATATTATCTACTCTCCATATTAACCCAATAAATTTGTGTATATTTATTCAAAACCTGCCAAGGAGTCCAGTTCATTTTGTTGTCTTTTTAAATAGACTGTAAAAGGTTCCCATTCTTCTTTAAAGTCATAGTTGTCTTTATCTCGCAATTTACATGCCTGGAGTGCCTGGAGGTGGTTGGAGGATGGATGGCGGCTAACAGATTGAGGTTGAATCCTGACAAGACAGAAGTACTGTTTTGGGGGGACAGGGAGCGGGTTGGTGTGGGGGATTCCCTGGTCTTGAATGGGGTAACTGTGCCCCTGAAGGACCAGGTGCGCAGCCTGGGAGTCATTTTGGACTCACAGCTGTCCATGGAGGCGCAGGTTAACTCTGTGTCCAGGGCAGCTGTCTACCAGCTCCACCTGGTACGCAGGCTGGGACCCTACCTGCCCGCGAACTGTCTCGCCAGAGTGGTGCATGCTCTAGTTATCTCACTCTTGGACTACTGCAACGCGCTCTACGTGGGGCTACCTTTGAAGGTGACCCGGAAACTGCAATTAATCCAGAATGCGGCAGCTAGACTGGTGACTGGGAGTGGCTGCCGGGACCACATAACACCGGTTCTGAGAGATCTGCATTGGCTCCCAGTGCGTTTCCGAGCACGATTCAAAGTGTTGGTGCTGACCTTTAAAGCCCTAAACGGCCTCGGTCCTGAAGGAGCGTCTCCACCCCCATCGTTCAGCCCGGACACTGAGATCCAGTGCCGAGGGCCTTCTGGCGGTTCCCTCATTGCGAGAAGTGAGGCTACAGGGAACCAGACAGAGGGCCTTCTCGGTAGTGGCGCCCGCCCTGTGGAACGCCCTCCCATCAGATGTCAAAGAGATAAATAATTACCTGACATTCAGAAGACATCTTAAGGCAGCCCTGTTCAGGGAAGTTTTTAATATGTAACGCTGTACTGTTTTTAACACTGATTGGGAGCTGCCCAGAGTGGCTGGGGAAACTCAGCCAGATGGGCGGGGTATAAATATTACATTATTATTATTATTATTATTATTATTATTATTATTATTATTATTATTATTATTACATGTCAGTTTCGCCAGTTCTGCATAGTTCATTAATTTCTCTTGCCACTGTTCTTTTGTTGGGGTTTCCTCATTCGTCCATCCTTGTGCTCTCAAGACTCTTGCCACTGTCATTGCATACATAAAAAAAATTCTTTATTTTTCTTGCCAGGTCTTGTCCAACAAACCCTAACAAAAATGCTTCTGGTTTTTTTAAAAAATGTCATTTTAAACATTTTCTTCAACTCGTTGTATATCATTCCCCCCCCCAAATTAATTTCTCTGCATTCCCACCACATATGGTAAAAGGTACCTTCTTTTCCTTTACATTTCCAACATATATTTGACCCAGTTTTATACATTTTTGCTATCTGTACTGGTGTGATACATCATGTACATAATTTTCATATAATTTTCTTTCAAAAGAGAACAGTCTGTAAATTGAAAATCTGTTTTCCACAATTTTTCCCAGTCTTCAAATTGTATATTATGCCCTATATCTTGTGCCCATCTTCATCTTTTGTTTCCCATTCTAGCAGAATACTATATGCATCCTTCAGCAACTTCATTTTCCCTTCTATGACTTCCTTTTGAAATCTAGAAGTAGTATAACTAAATCCTTTCTTGTTATCTTCTTTATACATCTTATGTAATTGCCTATAGTGTAGCCAACTCTGAAAATGATCTTTTATTTCCTCATACTCTTTTAGTTTCCATTTTCCTTCTTGTTCTTGAGCAGCAAAGCTTCAATTCGTGAGAGCCACCAAGGTGTCTTTTGTTCTATTAAATCTTTATATCTCTCCCACACCCTCATTAATGATTTCCTAATTATATGATTATAGAATCCTTTATGTACTTTTCCTTTCCCATACCATAAGTATGCATGCCATCCAAAACTGTTATCGTGACCTTCTAAGTCCAATGCTTCTTCCTTTTCCAGTTTTATCCAGTTCCTAATCCATACCAAAACTGCCTCTTTCTTTTTATATCTGTAAGTATCTTATGCTTTATCCTTGCCCCCCCCCCCCGATAAACTTGGAAATTTCCTTCTGTCATCTTTTGAGGCAGTCATCTTTCACCATTACTGGGACTGTCTGGAAAAGAAAGAGCATTTTTGGCAAAACATTCATTTTTACCGCTGCAATTTTTCCTAGTAGGGTTCATTCTACTCCTTATTTCTTTTTATCTCAAGCCGCACTTTTTCATAGTTGTCTTTATAGATATTTATATTTGTTGATGTTAACCATATCCCTAGATATGGACTTCTATCTCAATACTTTGCTCCAGCTCTTCTTCTTTCAAATTCTTAACTAATGGCTTAGTTTTATTTCTATTTAATTTAAATCCTTCCACTTCCCCAAATTTATGAATCTTTTCTATAACTCTGAGTAGAGAGTTTTTTGGATCTTCCACTGTAATCACTAAATCATCATATGTTTTTAATTTAAACCCTGTTTTTATCCCAGTGATCTTCTTATGTTTCTGGTAAGTACTTCCAGGACCAGAATGAACAAAAGCGGTGATAGTCGACAACCTTGTCTAGTTCCTTTTTGTATCTTACAGTCTTCTGTTATCACCTGATTTACAATTAATTTGGCTTTTTGTTCTGAATATATTGCTTGCATTCCTTTAAAAAATTTGGATCCACAATTAATTTATTCAAGTAATTTTATCATAAAATTCCAAGATACGTTGTCAAAAGCTTTTTCAGCATCCATAAACATCACTGCTGCTTTCTTTTCATTTTTAACCTATAGGTATTCAATTACATTCAGAATATTTCTTATATTCTCGTTCATTTGTCTACCTAGAAGGAATCATGCCTGATCTTGATGTATATCAAGCGGGTCTTCAGCACAGTTTGGGGATTGTCCTTCAGAGCATCCCAAGGATGGGCAGGTTGCTCCCTTTGGGTTCTCCACCAACACAGAATCATTGCTTGAAATTTTTAGATTTCTCGGACTTCCGGGTTGACGCAATCTGGAAATGGCGGATTCCCTCCGAGCTCCGGAGGGAATCGGCTCCACTGAGGATGGGTCTTTGCCGCGCCGGCGACGCGGGGACCCTTAAAAACCGCAGGCGCGGAAGCCTGCGGACTGAAGACTCGGCGGGTGCCTTAAGCGCCCCCCCTGATTCGCAAAGAGCCTTTTTAAAGGCTGCGGAGGGGATACGGGGGTGGCGTGGCACTGAGAGTCGATCGCTACCTCGGTGGAGCGAAGCCGCGAGCCATGACCGGAGAGCGCTGACTTCCTTCCTTGAAAATTTGGACTGAAAGAATCACCCGTGAGTAAGACGGATTGGGACTTTATAAAAATTTTACCTTCAATTGGAGACGACCGGGGGGTGTGCTAAAAGGAAGTCCGCACCCCCCCCCTTGCAGACCATCTAAGCAACGACACAAGAGATAAGCTGGAGAGCCTACCCTTGGCGGGGTGAGTTAAAAAGGACACTAACTTTCAAGATTTTACTAAAGGAAATTTTGTGCAGGAGAGTGGAGTTTTGGAAACCTTCCTTTTGTTTTAAACAACCCCCCCTCCCGGGCTCGGGAACGTCCTGCCTCTGTGCCTGCGTTAGAGCTGCGGAGTTTGACAGCTGTCAGAGCTGCCAAACGGGCGGTTTAAAGTGAGAAATTGCCATTTAAGATTCCTATGGACCAAGACGAGTTATAATTGAGCTGAAACTGTTGGAAACAAAGTAATAATAATCAGTTAAAGGATTGTTGGTGAAAAGGCAAATAAGTAACAAGATTCCCCCTAGGGGGAACTCTGTGAAACTACAATGGATACAATGGCTGTGGAAGGAAAGTTACTAGTGGAAATCGAAAGGATGTTTCAATTGGTGGGAATCTTACAGGAGCAGAGCTTGGCCATGAACAAACAACTTGAGACTATGACCTTGGGAACAGGCAACTCTGCTCTTTGTATTGAGGACCTTAATGAGAAAGAATCCACAGCTGATTGGGAAACAATATCTACAGAGCTGGAAGAGACTAAACAACAAGAAAAAGAAGAAGTAATCCTGGGAAGCAACAACCAAAAGTTGACATTTGTGGAATACAAGCAAGGAGACGCTGGGAACATATACACCACAAGTCTGCGAGAGATACAGAAGAAGAAGGAGGAGGCCCCAAGACAAAATGGAGTACAGGAATTTAAAATAAAGAAATATGATTGGGGCCTCCGTTTGGACTTAGACTTGGAAGAGATAGACTTTGTGGAAATACTTCAGCAGCTACCTTTGAATCTTCTTGTCGGAAGAGGACATACTTTGATGGTGAAAGAACTTTTCCCAGATCTGACGACTGCTATAAAGGACTACCAACAGGACAGGCGGAGAGGAACGGAAATAGATTTGAAAGCCTCGGACGTGAGGAACCCAGGCTGAGAACTTCGAATTTGGATTTTTATTGGGAAGGGACAAAAACCGGGGATGGGAGGGAGGGAAGAAGAGACTCTTAAAAACTCTCAAGACTTTTAGGTTTGGTTAAGATGACTCTTAATTAAGATAAAATGAAAATCGATGGAAGAGAACTTAAGTCCAACTTATGAAAATTAATCTTTATTATAAAAAAGGAGATAAGATGAATAAGATTGTTAAGAGGAGAAATATCAACTTGCTGACATAATCTTGAAACTGGGATGCATGAGGGGGGATGGGGGGAAGTCAGGGAACAAGGTTATGAAATGGGGATTTGCTGATTTTATACATGTTTTTGTCTTTTGTTTTTTCTTTGTGTATGTTTTGTCTTTATAAAAGCAGAAAACCAAATAAAAATTTTATAAAAAAAAAAAAATGAAATTTTTAGATTTCTCTCCTCAATCATGCATTCTCTTAAGTGGCTTTTGCTAGGATGAATTTCTCTTTCTTGGGAGGCTGGTGTGGTCCCTTCCCTCTGTTGTGTTCCATTTTTAAATTG
The DNA here is from genome assembly GCF_965112155.1 of Podarcis liolepis. Taxonomy (NCBI): domain Eukaryota; kingdom Metazoa; phylum Chordata; class Lepidosauria; order Squamata; family Lacertidae; genus Podarcis; species Podarcis liolepis. Next base: position 58,583,646 of record NC_139573.1, read on the forward strand.
TTTTGTGAACCACTTTGATGACCTTTGGAATGCCAAGAGGAATATACCATATTTTTGGCTCCATAAGACACACTTTTTTCTTCCTAAAAAATAAGGGGAAATGTCTGTGCGTTTTATGGAGCAAATTTGTGGTCCCTGGAGCTGAATTGCCCAGGGGCAAAAAGCAGATCATGCTCTTTTTTTTGAAAGAGGGAAGTGGGTGTTGAAACAAAGCCACTGATAGCAAGCGATCGGAAGTGAGATAAGGGACGCTAGCAAGAAAGGAGGCTGCCTGGGAGGGGGGAGGTAAAGACAGCAAACTTGCAAGGAGAGGAGACAGGAAGACTAAATAAATGAGGAGAGAAATTAGAAGAAAAGGAGAAGCAAAAAACTGCTCCACCCTAAAAGACACTAAGGCAAACAAGAGGGAGAGGAAGCAGCTGATTGGTGGGATCGGGAGAGAGATAAGGGACGCTAGTGGAGGCTGCCTGGGAGAGGGGAGGTAAAGTCCATGGATCCTCAGGATTTTTACATTGGGTCACCCCAAATTCACCATCAGATCATATCGCATGTCCATTGCTACAGCCTGCACCAAAAAAATCATGCATCCACTGTTTCCTGGGGCTGCAATGGTGCAAAAATGTGGTTACAAACAACAGCAATGGGATTAATTAACAGTCTGTGGGCAGGTAGGGTCTTAGCCTGCGTGCCAGGTGGAGCTGGTAGACAGCCGCCCTGGACACAGAATTAACCTGCACCTCCATGGACAGCTGTGAGTCCAAAATGACTCCCAGGCTGCACACCTGGTCCTTCAGCGGCAGAGTTACCCCACTCAGGACCAGGGAATCCCCCACACCCGCCTGCCCCCGTCCCCCCAAAATAGTACTTCTGTCTTGTCAGGATTCAACCTCAATCTGTAAGCCGCCATCCATCCTCCAACCGCCTCCAGGCACTCACACAGGACCTTCATCGCCTTCACTGGTTCTGATTTGAAAGAGAGGTAGAGCTGGGTGTCATCTGCATACTGACGAACACCCAGCCCAAACCCCCTGATGATCTCTCCCTGTGGCTTCATATAGATTTTAAAAAGCATGGGGGAGAGGATGGAACCCTGAGGCACCCCACAAGTGAGAGCCCAGGGGTCTGAACACTCATCCCCCAACACCACTTTCTGGACACGGCCCAGGAGAAAGGAGCGGAACCACCGTATAACAGTGCCCCCAACTCCCAGCCCCTCTAGATGGTCCAGAAGGATGTTATGGTCAATGGTGTCAAAGGCCGCTGAGAGATCCAGCAGAACTAGGAAACAGCTCTCACCTTTGTCCCTATCCTAGATCATCAACCAGCACGACCAAGGCAGTTTTAGTCCCATGGTGAGGCCTGAATCCCGATTGGCAAGGGATCCAAATGGTCCGCATCCTCCAGGCGTGCTTGGAGTTGTTCAGCAACCATCCGCTCAATCACCTTGCCCAAGAATGGTAGATTTGAGACTGGGTGATAGTTGGCCATGTTGGCCGGGTCTAAAGATGTTTTTTAAGAAGCGGTTTAATGACCGCCTCTTTCAGCGGGTCTGGGAAGGCTCCCTCACAGAGGGAAGCATTCACCACCCCGCAGAGCCCATCACCCAGCCCTTCCCGCTCACTTTTATCAGCCAAGATGGGCAAGGATCCAGGAGACAGGTAGTCGGTTTCACTTGTCCAAGCAGCCTGTCCACATCCTCGGAGGTAACAGATTGGAATTGATCCCATGTAACAAGACTAGACAGGACTCTAGCACTCCCCTGCCCTGGCCCTGCTCCCACGGTGGAGTCTACCTCCTTCTGAATCTGAGTGACTTTATCTGCAAAAAAAACTTTGCAAAAGCATTGCAGGAGATCTTGGGGTCCCTACCAGGCCCCGGTGATGCAGGTGGTTCTGATAGATTGCGAACCACCTGAAAGAGTCTCCGGCTGCTGTTTTCTGCAGATGCAATAGAGGCGGTGAAGAAGGCCCTCTTTGCTGTCGCCATTGACACTTGGTAGGCTCGATGTTGAGCTCTAGCCCTTGTCCGGCCTGATTCAGAATGAGTTTTCCGCCACCGGCGCTCTAGCCGTCTCAACGATTGTTTCATCGCCCTCAGCTCCGGCGAAAACCACGGGGCTGTCCGGGCTCCATGCAATCAGAGAGGGCACTTCAGAGCCAGACAGTCAATAGCCCTGGTTAACTCTGCATTCCAGCGTGCCACCAGGGAATCAGCTGAAAGGCCATCATCTTGGAATAAAACATCTCCTATCACTCTCTGGAAGCCAATTGGATCCATTAAGTGGCAGGGGCGGACCATCCGAATCGGTCCCACCTCCCTGCAGAGGGAAAGGGTTGCAGAGAAGTCCAGTTGCACCAGGAAATGATCTGACCATGGCGCTTCTTTTGTTTCGCTTTTAGTTAGTGTCAGATCACCAACATCCGTAGAGGTAACCACCAGGTCTAAGGCATGTCCGTGGCTATGAGTTGGGCCAAACTTATTCAGGGACAGCCCCATGGAGGCCATGCTTTCCACGAAGTCCCGAGCGGCCCCTTGTAAGGTTGTGTTGGCATGGATGTTAAAATCCCCCAGGACAACCAAGCTAGGTGTCTCCAGGAACATATCCGCCACTACCTGAAGCAGCTCGGGCAGGGAATCCTTGGTGCAGTGGGGAGGTCGGTACACCAAAAGGAATCCTGTACTGCCCCTATTGCCCAACTTCCAGAGCATGCACTCAGAAAACTGGGTCTTCCCAATAGGATGCCTGGTGCAGACTAATGGCTTCCTAAAAATCACTGCAACCCCCCCCCCCCGCCCACATGACCTGGGTTGCTGTGCGTAAGAGAAACCTGGTGGGCAAGCAGCGGCAAGGACAGGCCCATCTGTTTCATCCAACCAGGTCTCTGTCACACATGCCAAGACAAATCCTCCATCCACAATCAGGTCGTGGATGGCAGTGGTTTTATTCATCATTGACCTGGCATTGCACAACAACACTTTCAGGTCATGTGGGTTTCTCTTGCTGATTCCAGTATCCTTCCGGCCAGGACCAGACCTGGAGGCAGGGATAGTCCTCAAACAGCAACTAAGCCTGCCTCCTTGGTAATGACATGGTCTGGTCTTAGCATAACTCCTCCTCAGGATTTTTGCATTGGATCACCCCAAATTCACCATCAAATCACATAGCATGTCCATGGCTACAGCCTGCACCCAAAAAATCACGCACCCACTGTTGTGTGGGGCCGCAATGGCACAAAAAATGTGGTTACAAAGCACAGATCCACATGGATTCTCAGGATTTTTGCCAAACTCACCATCAAATCACATGTCTGTGGCCACAGCATAAACCACAAAAATCATACATCCACTGTTTCGTTCAGAATAGTTTTTTTGTTTTTTGTTTTCCTCCTCTAAAAACTAGGTGTGTCTTATGGTCAGGTACGTCTTATGGTGCGAAAAATACAGTATATTGCAAAGCTGTATTGACCAGAGAGTGTTCTCAGGCCTGAGCTTGCATAGTCCTGGTCACTGTTCCACTCCCACCACCCCTGCAGAAGAGGGCCTCTGGAACTTCTGGGGAGCCATCCAGAGGTTGCTGTGTTGCTTCAGGACTGGCAAGGCCCTAGCAGAGCTAGTTTAGCTGCTCCTTTCCTCCCAGTCCCAGATCCAGGGCATGTGAGGAGTCCTTCTTCTTCCTCATCAGTAGGATTTGGTCCCCCTCAGAAGTAGGGGGCCTCATGCTGTCACACAGGCAGGCATCCTCCTGTGCTGCTGGGGATTTTCTGATGCAAGAGGGTCAGGCCATTGGCCTGACTGGCATGCATTGACAGAATTACAAGCCTGGTAGATGAAGGGAACACAGTGGATGTAGCCTACCTTGATTTCAGCAAGGCATTTGACAAGGTGCCCCGTGATATTCTTGTAAAGAAGCTGGTAAAATGCGGTCTTGACTATGCTACCACTCAGTGGATTTGTAACTGGCTGACTGACCGAACCCAAAGGGTGCTCATCAATGGTTCCTCTTCATCCTGGAGAAGAGTGACTAGTGGGGTGCCACAGGGTTCTGTCTTGGGCCCGGTCTTATTCAACATCTTTATCAACGACTTGGATGATGGACTCAAGGGCATCCTGATCAAATCTGCAGATGACACCAAACTGGGAGGGGTGGCTAACACCCCAGAGGACAGGCTCACACTTCAAAACGACCTTGACAGATTAGAGAACTGGGCAAAAACAAACAAGATGAATTTTAACAGGGAGAAATGTAAAGTATTGCACTTGGGCAAAAAACATGAGAGGCACAAATACAAGATGGGTGACACCTGGCTTGAGAGCAGTACATGTGAAAAGGATCTAGGAGTCTTGGTTGACCACAAACTTGACATGAGCCAACACTGTGACGCGGCAGCTAAAAAAGCCAATGCAATTCTGGGCTGCATCAATAGGAGTATAGCATCTAGATCAAGGGAAGTAATAGTGCCACTGTATTCTGCTCTGGTCAGGCCTCACCTGGAGTACTGTGTCCAGTTCTGGGCACCACAGTTCAAGAAGGACACTGACAAACTGGAACGTGTCCAGAGGAGGGCAACCAAAATGGTCAAAGGCCTGGAAACGATGCCTTATGAGGAACGGCTAAGGGAGCTGGGCATGTTTAGCCTGGAGAAGAGGAGGTTAAGGGGTGATATGATAGCCATGGTCAAATATATAAAAGGATGTCACATAGAGGAGGGAGAAAGGTTGTTTTCTGCTGCTCCAGAGAAGCGGACACGGAGCAATGGATCCAAACTACAAGAAAGAAGATTCCACCTAAACATTAGGAAGAACTTCCTGACAGTAAGAGCTGTTTGACAGTGGAATTTGCTGCCAAGGAGTGTGGTGGAGTCTCCTTCTTTGGAGGTCTTTAAGCAGAGGCTTGACAACCATATGTCAGGAGTGCTCTGATGGTGTTTCCTGCTTGGCAGGGGGTTGGACTCGATGGCCCTTGTGGTCTCTTCCAACTCTATGATTCTATGATTCCCTAAACCTGTGGTTTCCTATAATGGGGTTTCTTCCTGGGTGGTGGCCTCTGGAGAAATGCTGATGTCTCTTGACTTCCCCCTTAAGTGCCTGAACTAGAAATAGGGTGGTCTTCTTTCTTGTCCAACACTGGGCTTGTACTGCCAGGATGGTGGTGGAACTCAGCAGTAGCTCACTGGACTCACTCTCAGCATTGGACTGCAGTGTTTTTAGGGAAGGTCCTGGAGTTCCTGACAGGTTCAGCCACTGATTAATGTCTACAAGGAAGGCAGCTGGGACTTGAGTGTTTCAAGACCTTGTCGTCCCAGATGTGCTTTGACTGCTTACAGTTATTGGGCAGTCATTTCCTTTCCCCAGCACTCCATTGTGGGAAACCAACTGGCACTTGCAACTCTGCAATTAAGTGTAGAGGAATGTGTTCATTTGCTTGGAGGAGATTTGGAGGCAAGCATAGGAGGAAACTCTGCTTTGGAAGAGTGAGGCTTGGGGGTTCTGTGTTGCTCTTTGCTCCACTATAGCCTTGCCCATCTTTGCTTAAACTGCAGAATCAATGAAGGCAGCAGAATTCAGCTTTTTCCTGGCACAGGATTTGGATATGTTAAAAGTATTTTTCCAACTCAACACTTGCAATGGTTGACAAAGAAAACCTTTGAAGGAAAGGGGAGTGTTGAGTGGAGGTTGGGAATAGGAAGATCTGGATGTGGATAGGAAAAGGGGGGCAAGTAGAGGCCAGGAAAGACTAGCAAATCTGGTTGCTCCTGAAATCTCTTCCTTCTTCTTCCTTGCCTCCTCTTCATTCTCTTGCTGTCAATGTATTTCCCTATATTCACACCCTGTTCCCTCCTCCGCAGTTTGATATTAAACAGGGTAACAATCTACAGTGGTATCTTGGTTTACGAACTTAATCCGTTCCGGAAGTTCGTTCTTAAACCAAAGTGTTCTTAAACCAAGGCGTGCTTTCCCATAGCAGTGGGGAAATTTACAAATGAACACACTCAATAGGAAACGGAACATGTTCTGCTTCCAAGGCAAAGTTCACAAACCGAAACACCTACTTCCGGGTTTGCAGCGTTCTTAATCCAAGTTGTTCACAAACTAAGCTGGTCCTTAAACCAAGGTACCACTGTAGTTAAGCAACTCTTCTTAAGACGTAGACATCAAAAATAAAAAACATCACAGTTAAATTATGAATAAAAATAAGATAATTGCACTCTTAGAAGTAGCTTCAATGTCATTTAAAGATCCAGCTAAGTGGGTGGGTCTTAAGTACCGACCTGAACACCATCTTCCCACGTAAGAGTCCTGGCATTTGCTCTCCTGGCCCAGGGGAGACTGCCTAGCTCATTGCAGACTCTCCAGGCTCATTGGCAAAGGTGCTAAAAAATGAGCCTGGCTTGTTCTTCCTGTGAAAATGACTTCTGGGCCCTTTCTCTCCTCCTCTTCACCTCTAGGTGGAGATCTTCACTACCACCTCTCACAGCATGGAGTGTTTTCGGAGAAGGAGATGCGCTTTTACGCCACTGAGATCATCCTTGGGCTTGAGCACATGCACAATCGCTTTGTGGTCTATAGAGACTTGAAGGTAACTTTTACCTAGGAGATGAAAATGCCACCATGGTGCCACACAGATTTGAGGGATGAGTGCCAAAGGAGTGCCAGAGATGGATGTGGGGAACTGCAGGCTGGTTTTGGAAGGAGTGAGGGATGTTCATTACAGGTGCTTGCTGTAACTGGCCTGAGAGGCAAAGGCAGAATGGGGCAGAGGGAAAGTGGCTGAAAAACCTATAGTCCTGTTCAGGCATCAGGGCAACCCAGAGTCCAACATGACCGGTGGGTGGATCTCGCCACCCACCCCGCTTTATGAGCTGCAGGACGACTGTGAAGAGTAAAATTCAGGACACATAATAGGAAGTCCTTTTTTACACAGCACATAGGACTTGCTCCCCCAGCGAAGCAGTGATGACCACCAACTTGGATGGCTTTAAAATCACATTGGACAAATTCATGGAGGAGAGAAGGCCATCAATGCTCTGCCTCTAAAGTCGGAGGCAGTGATGCTCCTGAATAGCAGTAGCGAGAAAATCACCTTGATTTCCAGGATCTGCCTCTGCTTCTGATTCTCGCCCCCAGCTCACAGACTGGTGGAGGAACCATTTCATCACCGTGCCACCCCTTCCACCCTCTTTGGATTTCTAGATTGCCCTGATGCTTGAGTAAAGCTTTCCACTTTCTGTGGTTTAGCTTAAGATGGGCCAAATAATTGCATGCTTCCAGGGGTTCAAATGCTCTTCATCTTCTGTCTGTGCCCGTGCTTAGCATAGCTTGTGAGCATTTTGACCTTTCCCCCTCTGCCCCTAACAGATGAAAGGTAAGGGGGGGGGTCAGCTGTGCCAAAGACACAGGCCAGTGTTAGTTTTTCAGCAAGTCCATTTTCTTTTTTTTCTGGGTTGAGCATGTGCACAGTTTGGTGAACTGACCCTGTTGGTCGAACTTTTCTTCGTTTCAGTTGCTAAGTAACAGGTGCTTATTGATGTGCTTCTAGCCAGCAAATATCCTCTTGGATGAACATGGCCACGTGAGGATTTCCGACCTGGGGCTGGCTTGCGATTTCTCCAAAAAGAAGCCTCATGCCAGCGTGTAAGTATTGTGCAAACACAGCTTCTGGCTGACACTTTGCACCGCTGTTGCTTTCTCTTTGCCAACACCACCATGATTACTATCATGGAATTTATCACTTATTTATTTATTTCATAAAATTTATATTGCTACCATTTATTAAATTTATAAGCCACTTTTTTGGTCAAGGCAACTCAAAATGACTTTTAACCAACCAAACAAGCAAACAAGCCACCAATACATTAAAACACATTAAAACTAAGGGGAAGAAATACATTTAAAATATCCCTCCCATCCACTCTAAAAGGCCAGAGATAGAGGCCAAAGACCCAGTTAAAGAGGAAAGGTTTTGCCTTGGTATATTGCTCATATGCTGTTTGATTGTAAAACACACACACACACACACACACATACATGCACACACACACACACAAACCAAACCAAACCCTCAAAAAGAATAAAGCAAAAAAATTATCAGTAAAGGAAATTATTTAAAACATTCAAAAAATGATTAAAATCAGAGATTGGCTAAAAACAGATTAGAACGCCCATCAACATTATGAGGCTGGGTAGGCATGTTCAAGCAAAATGTTTTTAGCAGGCACTGAAAAGAGTACAGCGAAGGCACCTGTCTGGTGTCAACAGGCAGCAAGTTCCAAAGTGCTGTGGTGCCACACTAAAAGATTGATTTCTTACAAATGTGGAACATGTATTATGTGGCACCTGTAACAGTGTCAGTTTTGCTCTTATTGGAATGCAGAAAGCTGCCTTCCACCTAGTCAGGCAGAATGGGGCCACTAACTCTGACTGGCAGCAGCTTTCCAGGGCCTCAGGTGTTGAGACTGCTTTAATGTTAAGTTCTCGGGAGGCATTTTGTGACAAGTGGCGCTTACATAAATAAGGACTGCTACCTGACCTTTTTTCACCTGGAGGTGCTGGATTGTACCTAAGGCCCTCTGTATGCATAGAACATGTTCTGCTGCTGAGTTATGGTTCCTGCTTTTCGGACACAAGATCACCAGCAACTCCATGTTTCAGTCTTAGGTCTGAAATCCTGGAAAACTGCTGTCAGTCAATGTAGACAATATGGTGCTAGATGGATCAGTGGTTTGATTTGGTACAAGACAGCTTCCCATCTTACTATTTAATTCAGAACTATGAGGACTAGAAACTAAGTTTATTTTTAGAGAAATATGCTTTGCATGGCCAGGAGGTTGTTTCTCAAATCAGTTTGATCTCAGCTCCCTGTGAGCAGCACATGCACAGCAAAATATTTCTCCAAGGCTACCTACTTCAATAAGAAACTCATTCTTGGAGTTTAGCCAAGTTCTCAGCATTTTTCATAATTTGGGCACTAAATTGTTGCAGAACCTTCTCACCAAAAGTGTGTGCCCCTTTGCTGCATCAAAAGATTGTTAAGTTCAGAGACGGTAGTTGTGGGAGTTTCAAGAACATAACAAAAGGAGAGCCTCCTGGATCAGGCCAATGGCTCACCTAGTCCAGCATCCTGTTGCCACAGTGGCTAAGCAGATGCCTCTTTTGGAAAACCCTCCAGCCCAGACCTGAGTACAAGAGCCCCCTTCCTTCCGGTGGCTTCTTTCTACAACTGGCATTCTAATGCCATAGTTGGAGACAGAGCCGAGCCATCCTGGCTAGTAGCTTTTGATAGCCATGTCCTCCATGAACTTGTGCATTCCTTTTTTAAAACCATCTAGGTTGGCAGGCATTACTGCCTCCCCTTGGTGTAAGTTCCATAGTTTTAAGTATGTGAATAAGTACTTTCTCTTATCTGTCCTGAATCTGCCTATTCTCAGCTTCATTGGATGTCAACGAGTAACCCTGCCCCTTGCTTGCAGATTTTAGAAATGAACCATTGTAGGTGGTCCATCAAGCATCGCCCCCATAGCATCCTAAACTGCAGCCAGGCATTCACTAGTTGTCTGACTCGCTCCTTTTGCCTCCCTTAATCACAGCGGCACCCATGGCTACATGGCTCCCGAGGTGCTCCAGAAAGGGACAGCCTATGACAGCAGCGCAGACTGGTTCTCCTTGGGCTGCATGCTCTTCAAGCTTCTCCGAGGGTGAGCCCAGCCATCCTGGGGAGCGCAGAATTGGGGGGGGGGTCCTCCTAAGACATTGCTGCCTTCTGTTGTGCACGTGAGAAGTGCTTGGAGCTCCTTGGAGCAACAGGGCTTTGTGATGAGATGCAAAAAGAAAGTGATTTCTAGAATTTGAGAACAATTCCCAAAGATATGTATGTAATCTGCTTTATTTAATCCACACCTCCAACATTTATCCAATCCTAATTTATAAATTAAGTTCAATGTATTGTTAAATACCATTGATAGGGGTTTTTAAAACAGTTCTCATTTAGGTCTGCTGAAATTATATTAGAATGGAAGTTAACCCAAATTGAGTTCCATTTTTTCCTGGTTATTCTTTGATCCAAATCTGACACCCATTTTCTCATACGTGTATCCCGGTTCCAATCCAAGTTTAATCCATAGATAGCTAGAATTAATTACTTTAATGATCAGACTTTGATATATTAGCTAGCGTATACCCACTGGAACTTTAAATATTTCTGCTGGGTTATCTATAATGTTATTATAGATGTTATTATGGAAAATGATAAAAAATAGTGTTCAACTTTATAAAGGTAAAGGTACCCCTGCCCGTACGGGCCAGTCTTGACAGACTCTAGGGTTGTGCGCTCATCTCACTCTATAGGCCGGGAGCCAGCGCTGTCCGCAGACACTGTCCGCAGACACTTCCGGGTCACGTGGCCAGCGTGACAAGCTGCATCTGGCGAGCCAGCGCAGCACACGGAAACACCGTTTACCTTCCTGCTAGTAAGCGGTCCCTATTTATCTACTTGCACCCGGGGGTGCTTTCGAACTGCTAGGTTGGCAGACGCTGGGACCGAGCAGCGGGAGCGCACCCCGCCACGGGGATTCTAACCGCCGACCTGACGATCGGCAAGTCCTAGGCGCTGAGGTTTTACCCACAGCGTCACCTGCGTCCCTACCCTGCTAAAATTATAATAGCCAAAAATTGAGGGAAAATCATATCTCCTGCTGAATGGACTGAGAAAATTTGTTCCATAGTAACTGTGATTAACTTAACATTTCAAAAGAATACATAAAAACCAGCCGAGCAGGTTTATGGAAAAATGAAATTATTTGGCACTTTGAAGTGCCAGGGACAGAACTTTGAAGCACCACACAGGCAGCAAGGCACTGCTAAAATGAAGGAGGGGGTGACCCTTTGTTTTAGCAGCTGTTCCAATGCAAACCCTTTCCTGATTCTAAAACAACAGAAACTGCTGAAACTTTGCTGACTCAGCTAGGCTGAGCTTCATTGCTAGACTGAGTTTTCATTGAAACTGCTGCTAAAAAGCAGGGGGGAAAGCAGGAAAACATTGGTTTCAGCAGGGCCTTTCCATCCTGCTTAGCACTGGGTTTGGGTGTGCATGAGAGTTCCCTGCAGGGAGTTCTCTTGCTTTACTGGAACTGAGCACGTTTCACCTCCTTTTGCATCAGCTGTTTAGTGCTGGGTTCAAGAGCATGAGGAAAGTCTTTCACATGCGCATCTAGTAGGATTGGCCTGCAAGCCTACTTTGTGCAGTGCTCCAGAAGCTGTGCAGGGGCTTTTGGCCAAGCCCCACCCTTGTTGTTTAGTCGTTTAGCCGTGTCCGACTCTTCGTGACCCCATGGACCAGAGCACGCCAGGCACTCCTGTCTTCCACTGCCTCCCGCAGTTTGGTGAAACTCATGTTAGTAGCTTCAAGAACACTGTCCAACCATCTCGTCCTCTTTCATCCCCTTCTCCTTGTGCCCTCCATTTTCCCAACATCAGGGTCTTTTCCAGGGAGTCTTCGCTTCTCATGAGGTGGCCAAAGTATTGGAGCCTCAGCTTCACGATCTGTCCTTCCAGTGACAGGGCTGATTTCCTTCCAGCACTCAGGGCTGATTTCCTTAAGAATGGATAGGTTTGATCTTCTTGCAGTCCTTGGGACTCTCAAGAGTCTCCTCCAGCACCATAATTCAAAAGCATCAATTCTTCGGCAATTAGCCTTCTTTATGCTCCAGCTCTCACTTCCATACATACTGGGAAAACCATGGTTTTAACTGTAGGGATCTTTGTTGGCAAGGTGATGTCTCTGCTTTTTAAGATGCTGTCTAGGTTTATCATTGCTTTTCTCCCAAGAAGCAGGCATCTTTTAATTTCATGACTGCTGTCACCATCTGCAGTGATCATGGAGCCCAAGAAAGTAAAATCTCTCACTGCCTCCATTTCTTCCCCTTCTATTTGCCAGGAGGTGATGGAACCAGTGGCCATGGTCTTTGTTTTTTTGATGTTGAGCTTCAGACCATATTTTGCACTCTCCTCTTTCACCCTCATTAAAAGGTTTTTTAATTTCTCACTTTCTGCCATCAAGGTTGTGTCATCTGCATATCTGAGGTTGTTGATATTTCTTCTGACAATCTTAATTCCGGTTTGGGATTCATCCAGCCCAGCCTTTCGCATGATGAATTTTGCATATAAGTTAAATAAGCAGGGAGACAATATACAGCGTTGTCGTACTCCATTCCCAATTTCGAACCAATCCGTTGTTCCATATCCAGTTCTAACTGTAGCTTCTTGTCCCACATAGGAGACAGATGAGGTGATCAGGCACTCCCATTTCTTTAAGAACTTGCCATGGTTTGCTGTGGTCAGCACAGTCAAAGGCATAGTCAATGAAGCAGAAGCAGATGTCTTTCTGGAACTCTCTAGCTTTCTCCATAATCCAGCGCATGTTTGCAATTTGGTCCCTGGTTCCTCTGCCTCTTCTAAATCCAGCTTGCACTTCTGGGGGTTCTCGTTCCACATACTGCTTGAGCCTTCCTTGTAGAATTTTAAGCATAACCTTGCTAGTGTGTGAAATGAGTGCAATTGTGCGGTAGTTGGAGCATTCTTTGGCACTGCCCTTCTTTGGGATTGGGATGTAGACTGATCTTCTCCAATCCTCTGGCCACTGCTGAGTTTTCCAAATTTGCTGGCATATTGAGTGTAGCACCTTAACAGCATCATCTTTTAAAATTTTGAATAGTTCAGCTGGAATACCATCACTTCCACTGGCCTTGTTATTAGCAGTGCTTTCTAAGGCCCATTTGACTTCACTCTCAAGGTCAGCAACCACACTACCTGGGGTATATGAGCCATCCATATCTTTCTGGTATAATTCCTCTGTGTATTCTTGCCACCTCTTCTTGATGTGTTCTGCTTCTGTTAGGTCCTTGCCACTTTTGTCCTTTATTATGGTAATATTTTTACGAAATGTTCCTTTCATATCTCCAATTTTCTTGAACAGATCTCTGGTTTTTCCCATTCTGTTGTTTTCATCTATTTCTTTGCATTGCTCGTTTAAGAAGGCCTTCTTGTCTCACCTTGCTATTACAGTGGTACCCCGCAAGACGAATGCCTCGCAAGACGGAAAACCCGCAAGACGAAAGGGTTTTCTGTTTTGGAGGCCCTTCGCAAGACGAATTTCCCTATGGGCTTGCTTCGCAAGAAGAAAGCCCATAGGGAAATCTCCGGGGACCTCTTTTAAATGCTGGTGGTGGGGAGCAAAGCCTTTCCCCCCCCCCCGTCCTTCAGAAGAGGTCCAGGAAGGCCGGCGGGGGCCGAAAGGCTTTGCTCCCCACCGCCAGCATTTTAAAAGCAGTCCGGGATAGCAGGGAAGCACTTCCCGCTATCGCGGACGGCTTTTGAAGGCAGGCAGGGGGGAGCAAAGACTTTCGCCCCCCGCCCGCCTTCAGAAGAGGTCCTGGACCTCTTCTGAAGGCGGACGGGGGGCGAAAGTCTTTGCTCCCCCCTGCCTTCCCTCCCGGGAGAGCGGAGAAAGGCAGCGCATTTCTCCGCTGTCCCGGACGGCTTTTGAAGGCGGGCGGGGGGCGAAAGTCTTTGCTCCCCCCTGCCTGCCTTCCCGGGAGAGCGGAGAATGGCAGCACGTTTCTCCGCTGTCCCGGACGGCTTTGGAAGGCAGGCGGTGGGGAGCAAAGACTTTCACCGCCCGCCTTCAGAAGAGGTCCAGGACCTCTTCTGAAGGCGGGCGGGGGGCAAAAGTCTTTGTCCCCCCTGCCTGCCTTCCCAGGGGCTTTTACATCGCCCCAGACAGCGGAGAAGTCCTCCGCTGTCCCGGGCGATTTTAAAATGCCGCCCGCCAGCATTTTAAGATCGCCCCGGACAGCGGAGAAGTCCTCCGCTGTCCCGGGGTTTTTTAAAATGCTGGGGGTGGGAAGAAAAGCCCTTGTCCCCCCCCCCAGCCTTCAGAAGAGGTCGGGGGACAGACTGTCCCCGGGCCTGGTCTGAAGGCGGTTTCCATAGGAACGCATTAATTGATTTTCAATGCATTCCTATGGGAAACCGTGCATCGCAAGACGAAAAACTCGCAAGAAGAAAAAACTTGCGGAACGAATTAATTTCGTCTTGCGAGGCACCACTGTATCTGGAAATCTGCATTCAGTTTCCTCTATCTTTCACTATCTCCCTCGCATTTTGCTTGCCTTCTCCCCCCGCTATTTGTAAGGCCTCGCTGGACAGCCACTTTGCTTTCTTGCATTTCCTTTTTATTGGGATGGTTTTCGTTGCTGCCTCCTGTATGATGTTATGAGCCTCCATCCATAGTTCTTCAGGCACTCTGTCCACCAAATCTAAATCCTTAAAACTGTTCCTCACTTCCACTGTGTATTCACAAGGGATTTGATTTAGATTGTATCTTACCGGCCCAGTGGTTTTTCCTACTTTCTTCAGTTTAAGCTTGAATTTTGCTAGAAAAAGCTGATGATCTGAGCCACAGTCAGCTCCAGGTCTTGTTTTTGCTGACTGTATAGAGCTTCTCCATCTTTGGCTGAAGAGAATATAATCAATCTGAATTTGATGCTGCCCATCTGGTGATGTCCATGTGTAGAGTCGTTTCTTGTGTTGTTGAAAAAGAGTGTTTGTGATGACCAGCTTGTTCTCTTGGCAGAACTCTATTAACCTTTGCCCTGCTTCGTTTTGAACTCCAAGGCCAAACTTGCCAGTTGTTCCTTTTATCTCTTGATTCCCTACTTTAGCATTCCAATCCCCTATAATGAGAAGAACATCCTTCTTTGGTGTCATTTCTAGAAGGTGTTGTAAGTCTTCATAGAACTGGTCCATTTCAGTTTCTTCAGCACCAGTATTTGGTGCATAAACTTGGATTACTGTGATGTTAAAACGTCTGCCTTGGATTCGTATCGAGATCATTCTATCATTTTTAAGATTGCATCCCAGTACAACTCTTTTGTTGACTATGAGGGCCATGCCATTTCTTTTAGGGGATTCTTGCCCGTCAATGAATTTGCCCATTCCCGTCCATTTTAGTTCAGGATGTCAATATTTATTCTTGCCATCTCATTTTTGACCACATCCAACTTACCTTGGTTCATGGTTCTTACATTCCAGGTTCCTATGCAATATTTTTCTTTGCAGCACTGGAAAGGAAAGCCTTTCGCTTCCAGGCATATCTGCAACTGAGTGACCTTTCGGCTTTGGCCCAGCCACTTTATCAGCTCTGAATCTATTTGTACTTGTCCTCCGCTCTTCCTCAGAAGCATGTTGGACGCCTTCCGACCTGAGGGGCTCATCTTCCAGCATCATAACTTTTATATGCCTGTTGTCCATGGAGTTTTCTTGGCAGGGATACTGGAGTGGCTTGCCGGTTACTGCTCCAGGTGGATCACGTTTGGCCAAAACTGTCCATCTTGGGTGGCCCTGCATGGCATAGCTTATAGCTTCTCTGAGTTAGTCAAGCCCCTTCGCCACGACAAGGCCATGATCCATAAAGGGGAGCCCCGCCCTTACTTGCACCATACCTGATGTAGGTTGGGTGGGCCTGGCTTTCTCCAAGTGACCTTGTGGACTAGCTAGAGAGGCCCGGCAGGCCAAGTGTAGCCCACTGGCTGGAGAAACACACACACACACACACACACACACACAGTTTATCTGTTCCATGCCACATCTTGGATTTTCCTGAATGTTATAGCACAGAACTTCAGGCAGCTAGCTGAGGAACATGCTTTATTCTTCTACAGTTTAGGATATAAAACTCCCCCCCCCCCCCGGTATGAAAGTGTTTCTATGTCCCAATCCGAAGGAGCAGATGCAAACTTCTCTTTGCATGGATGCATGCCTTTGCCGAACTGGTGACCTCGAGATTTTTTTTGGACTACAACTCCCATCAGCCCCAGCAGGATCATACAACTGTGGTGACTGGGGTTGATGGGAGATTTTAATCCCAAACACCCAGAGGGCACCAGCTAATTTTATTAATCCCATTCTCCCATGTGCTGCCTAGTGCTCATGTCCCTGTTTCCTTCCATTCCCTTCTCTCCCTGCTTCCCCACACACCAAATCAGTGCTTTAATTTTTCTTCTTTCTCTAGGCACAGCCCTTTCAGGCAGCACAAGACCAAAGACAAGCATGAGATTGACCGCATGACACTCACAGTGGTAAGGATTCTGAATGATGCCATTGTGCTTGTGGGAAGGGTCATCGTTCAGTGGTAGAGTAGCAGCAGAAGGTCCCTGCTTCCATCCCCACTGACCTCTCCAGTTAGAGATACCTTTCTGAAATTCTGGAGAGCCTGTGCCAGCCAGCATAGATATTACAGTGTTTCTATCATGACTGTTACTCTGCAGTTATACTCTTTGGCCAGACGTGGTTCTGTCTCTGCTTTTGTTTGTTCATTTCAATCACTAACTATACTTCTTTTCAGGTGCAAGCCATCACTCAAAACAGTTTGCAATAATATTAAAATGAAAGATCAGTTGGAAGACAATTAATGAAGAGCAGCAATAGCCTTCTTCCTATAAAAAAATTTCTATAAAAAGCCTGATGAAGCAATACTAAAAGTTAGAGCACCCCAAACTCTTCCTTTGGCAGCAACAAGAGAAGTTCCCTGGGGAGACTGCTCCAAAGTTGGGCTTCCACCACAGAGAAGGCCCTCAAGGTCATTGATCCAGCCATCCACTGAATCTGCCTCTTTTCCTTATTCAAGACATGCAAAGTGCTTGGCTGCTCTTAGTTCAGGTACCCATACAGCTACCAGGAAGAAATTTTTTGTTTAAAAGGAGGCTGAACTGTTTTATGGAAAACTAATTCTGTAGTTGTAGTGATGGTTTTAATTGCTTTTGGAATCTGTAGCTTTTGAATTTTGTCTCATTTTATCTTGCTATGCCGCTTTGATAACTTTGGCTATGAAGCAGTATATGCATTTGTTAAATAAATAACATCAGCCCTGCAAGGTAGGGCCCAGCCAGCCTTGAGAGTAGTAGTTAGAGTACCAGACAAGGGCTCTGGAGACCTTAGGCCAGTCACCATCTCTCAGCCTCACCTACACCATAGCTTCACCCGTGCTGAATGTACAGAAGTAAGTAGCTTCCTTTTTTGCTGCCATCTTTGCTTGCAGATGATTCTGTGGGGTCTTTTGTGGGTGTTGTTGTTGTTGTTCAGTCATTTAGTCGTGTCCGACTCTTCGTGACCCCATGGACCAGAGCACGCCAGGCACTCCTGTCTTCCACTGCTTCCCGCAGTTTGGTCAAACTCATGCTGGTAGCTTCAAGAACACTGTCCAACCATCTCGTCCTCTTTCGTCCCCTTCTCCTTGTGCCCTCCATCTTTCCCAACATCAGGGTCTTTTCCAGGTTGTCTTCTCTTCTCATGAGGTGGCCAAAGTTGGAGCCTCAGCTTCATGATCTGTCCTTCCAGTGAGCACTCAGGGCTGATTTCCTTCAGAATGGATAGGTTTGATCTTCTTGAAGTCCATGGGACTCTCAAGAGTCTCCTCCAGCACCATAATTCAAAAGCATCAGTTCTTCGGCGATCAGCCTTCTTTACTCCCAGCTCTCACTCCCATACATCAGTACTGGCTTTTTGTGGGTTGGGGGCACTGATACCTGTCTGGAGGATCCTAACTTTTGAGCAACTCCATTCAACTCTCACTGAGCTTATAGCCCTGTTTTCTTCTCAGAATGTGGAATTACCAGAGTCATTTTCCCCTGAACTCAAGTCTCTTTTGGAAGGTCTTCTCCAGCGAGACGTGAGCAAGAGGCTTGGCTGCCAGGGTAGTGGGTAAGTCCTTACTGATAGAAGAAGTGTTGCATGCCTTAAGAACATCCAAAGAGCCAGGCAGTAGGCTAAGGATGGTAAGCTAAAGATGGCCCAGCCTCCTCTTCTCCCAGTGGCCAGCCAGAAGCACAGAAAGGCAGAAAGCAGGACCTTCCAGAGTTGGAGGCAGCAATACCAGTTGCTGTAAGCCAGGAGGGGTTTTGTGTTCAAATCCTGCTTTCCCACAGGCATCTGGTTGGCCACTGTGAGTGGAGGATGCTGGACCTGAGGGCTCGCTGACCTGATCCAGCCAGCTCTTATTATGTTACTATGAGTGCAACAGCAGCACTCTCCCCATTGTGATTTCTAGCAAGTAGTGTTCAGGGTTCTGCTGTCTCTGGCAGCGGAGGTGGATCATAGCCATCATGGCTAAAGTTAGTAGCCCTCAGAAGTTTAGTTTTACTTCAGCCTTAAACAAAAGATCTAGAGCTGCCCTTCCTGAATAAATTAAATCAGTGAAAAGACACCCTTCATATATTGGTTGCAGATTTTGTTTTAAAAAATCACTAACACAAGTAATACAGACTGCAAGCCCTGTCTTCAAAGAGGCATTCCTTCCCTTTTCCTTGCATAGGACAGAATGCCTTGTATGATGCCCCCTACAACACAAGAGAAGCGCATAGTCTAAAAATGAACAGAAAAGCAAAAGAAGCATGCTGTTTGCTTCAGAACCTATGCAAATAAAATCGATCAATTTGCAAATAGCAGTGCAGCCCCGAGAAAATCCGTTGGTTTTCCATTTCTATGGATTGATTCTCTGATGTCTTAGATAGCACCTAGATAGCCCTAAGCTACCTTTTAAAATATTTAAAGCAGCAGGGCTGTAACTCAGGAGATAGAGCACCTGCTTTTCATGTAGGAGGTCTCAGGCTCCTGGTGCAAGTCAATGTAGATAATACTGAGCTAGAATACTGAGCTCAATATGCCAGACACCATATAGAGCACCTCTGTGTTCATAGCAAATTGGTCTGCCTGAAAGCGTTATTGCCTAAGACAATCACCATCTGGTTGCAATTCATTCCTCAGGGCGCAGGAAGTGAAGGAGCACCCCTTCTTCAAAGGCATTGACTGGCAGTACGTCTACTTGCAAAAGGTGATCTGCTACTATTTTTTAATCACACCCCTTATGTACGCTTGTACATTTTTTCTTAGAGGCACCAAAAGTTCAAATGGGGAGCTTGATGCAGTTTTGTGCTGAATTTTTGCCCTGTTGTTTGTTTTTAATTCTTATCACACATTGTCCTGATAGCTCAGCTGAAGGGCAACCTACCTTTTAAAATAACTACTAAGACTCCGTATCACCATGGCCTGTGGATTTGTAACTGCTACTCTTGCTTTGGCAGTACACACCGCCTCTGATTCCTCCGCGGGGAGAAGTGAATGCGGCGGATGCTTTTGACATTGGCTCCTTCGATGAGGAAGACACAAAAGGCATCAAGGTGTGAGGGGGACATTTTCCTTTAGCCATTGAGACCAGAGGAGGTGGGCTGTTTGTGATTTCCACCATGCTCACCCAGAAGCTTCTTGTGCTTCTCATTTGACCCTCCTGTTCCACTCTAAACAGTCTTCTTGGCTTCCAGTGGTCCATAATGAGATGGGGGAGTGTTGGCAAGTGAGGGTGATGGATGGGGAAGGTGCAATGTAGCTGAGGATGTGTCCTTGCACCAGCTGGTGCAAGGATTACTGAGAGAATACATGCAGGGCCATTCAAAGATTTCCCTAATATGATAGGGACATGTTGGACTCCAATTCCCATCAGCCCCAGCCAGTCAAGGATGATGGGAGTTGTAGTTGTACATTCAACGTTAATAATTGTTTTATGACTGTTGGGTTTGGAAAGACCTTTGTCCAAGACAAGGTTGGGACTTGAGGACCAATTTCTCCCAGTAGGATTACCCCCTCCTCTCCAGATTGATTATATATTTTTAATCCATAGGCATAATTCCAATCAGTTTTACGGATATGATGGAAGGCAGCTGGTTTTGCCCTTTTGGTGATGTCTCTTCTCTCTCTCTGCTTCCTTGTACTGCCCACTTTTTATCAGTTGCTTGATAGTGACCAAGAACTGTACAAGAACTTTCCCCTGGTCATCTCAGAGCGCTGGCAACAAGAAGTGGTGGAAACGGTTTATGATGCAGTGAACAGTGACACGGACAAGATCGAAGCCAGGAAGCGAGCGAAGAACAAGCAACTGGGGCACGAGGAAGGTAGCAAAGGCAGCTCTGGTTCTGGAATGTGAGGTGGGATTTGCCAAGTCATGGCAGAGAGTGTGAGGGTCTGGGGGCTGATTTCTGCTCTCCCATCATTAAGGACTTCTTTTTAGGATTCTTTTAGTGCTCTCTTGCACTTCTGTTTGACTTCTTAAGGAGAGGGGCCTGGAAGTTCTTCCTGCTGAATCCCAGATGCATAAGGATTGACTGTGGCTACTGGGGACCTGCTTGTTAGTTTCTTTATTTAGATAGTACCCTCATTGTGGGCAGTGCTTTAGAAGAGGAGAGGGAAGCTTTCAGTCTATAATTCAGTGCACTGAGGAGGCTTCAGGTAGTGGAGGGTGGTGGAGCGGCAGGAGCGAATGTCACCAGCACATATGTTGTGCAGGAGGCTCGTTATCCGACAGTTATTGCTATGTGTGAGCTGGTGATTCTCAAGTCCCTCTGGTACATGTAACTGCATTTTGCTCACATTCATCCCTTTTGCCCTCCCATCCTGAGAGGATAGGAAGATCCATTGGCCATTCTAGTCCCACCAAGCAGATGCCTGTGGGAAACCTTCAGACAGTATTCAAGCATAAGAACACTGCAGCTTCCAGTGAAAGTGTTTACCATGGTGGCAGAGCAGAGCTATCATGGCTAGTATCCAGAGAATCAGACTTTATTGTTATGATCTCAGATCAGCCACTAGAATAAAGTTGTCACAGTAAAGATTGGCTATTAGCTCTTTCATGAATTTGGCCAATCCTCTTTTAAAGCCACCCAAATTGGTAGTCATCACTGCCTTCTATGGGAAGGAGTTCCATAGTTTAACTATGTGCTATGTGAAGGACTTTTCTTTTGTGATTCAAGGACCTGCCACATGGGCACGGTATATTAGGTTAATGGGCTAAAAAAGGCCACATCATGATTACAGCATGTGAGAGGTATTGGCTTAGGCATTGGATAAAACAACAGAGCATGACTCCACCCCCTCAGGGAGGGGTGAGTCTATCAAGAGTTAACCACCAGTGGGAGGAGCCTGTTGATGCAAATACAACTGAAAGCCCCCCCCCCGATGTCACCGGGGGTCATACTATGGCCCTAGCCACCAGCAAGGGCGTTGGACAGGATCCACAACCGCCGGATTCCTTAAAATGGAGGTGTAGGCGATGGCCACACCCTGCCCTCCAACACACAACTATATTCCAATGCCTGACCACCACCTGAGCCAAAAGAGGCTCGCCGCCAATACCCTCACAGCTGCAACCAATCCCTAAGGCTTCTGATGTCGGCCAGCCAAATATAATTGCAGAGGTCCGAGAGGTGAACTCCATCATCACGAAATAAAGACCATTCGCTGAACCGGATGTCAGCATGCTGACCACCTGGCCATTCATATGTGTGCACAGCAGCACAATGGCTGAGAAACTAAACCCTGCCCCCAAGCCTCCAGCTGATTGGCTGGCCACCTGGGGGCGTGCCACAGCAGTCGGAGCACCCCCTGCCAATGGGGGAAACGGCTCCTGCTCGCAACTCCTCCCCTCCCTGAGGAGGAGAGGCTTTGTCCCAAATCTTCCAATATTCATCTTCAGGTAACATTCAGACCCAGGTAACTACCAACTGGTGAGCTTGACATCAATACCAGGAAAGGCCCTAGAATAGATAATTCAACAGTTGGTCTGTAAACATTTAGAAAAGGATGCTGTGATTACTAAAACCCAGCATGGGTTTCTCAAAAATAAGTCATGCCAGACCAATCTGATTTCTTTTTCGGATGGAATTACAAACTTGGTGGATCAGGGAAATGCTGTGGACATAGAGTATACTGATTTCGTATACTGATTTCAGGAAGGCTTTTGACATGATATTTTCACAAGGAAGCTGGTAAAATGTGGGTTGAATGAGGTAACTGTTAGGTGGATTTGTAGCTGGTTTACTGACTGAATCCAAAGAGCACTCATTAGATGCCGAAAATCGGGCCTGCGCAGAAGCGATTTTTGGCATGTGGGCATGCACACAAGAGATTTCTGGTGGCACTGACATGCACACAAACAATTTCCAGTGCCACAGACATGCGCACAAGCTTGTTTTCTCCTGCTCTAGAGGGTAGGACTCAAGTTACAAGAAAGGAAATTCCAACTAAACATTCAGAAAAACTTTCTGACTGTTTGGCAGTAGAACGGTCTCCCTTGGGAGGTGTGGACTCTCCTTCCTTGGAAGTTTTTAAGCAGAGGTTGGATGACCATCTGTCATGGATGCTTTAGCTGGGATTCTTGCATTGCAGGGCCTTGGACTAGATGACCCTGGGGACCCCTCCATCTCTAAGATTCTCTGATTGGATGCCCACTAGTGTTACTGCTTCTGCTGCTTCCTCTGCCTTCCTCTCTCCTTCCTCTAAAGAAGGAGGAAGGAAGCAGTTGAATCGGACCAGAGGGGACCCATTTGGCCCAGTGGGTCCAGATGCCTCCAGGCTGGACCAGGCAGCCCCAAAGCAGGAGACAAACGAAACGGTCTTCTCCCACTGTTGCCCCCTGGCAGTTGGCAGGATGACTCTCAACATAGTGGTGGCACAGAGACACCAGGGCCCTTCTTTCTCCCTTAATTTGCCTTGTCCCTTTGAAAGCCACTTCAGCCAAATATTTTGGAACAGAGAATTAGGGCCTGTCCATAGCTCAGTTTAATATGGATTGTCAACCCCTCTTGTGCCTCCTTTTATTCCCCTCCATACAGAGTTCTTCTCAGGGGCTGCTCCGGCACCTGGAGCGGTGGGGGCGGGGAGAGCTGCCCACAGGAGCATTGTGGTGAGGTGATCTGCGCACGGGGCACCACATGGGGGCACTGTGGCACATGGGGTGGTGTGGCGAGGTGGGGTGGCAAGGTGCCCACGGAGTCTGCCTGGCAGACGCAAACCCCACACTGGCATTTTGGGCAGCGCGGGGCTGCGAGCCACTGCATCACTCCCAGGAGAGACGCATGGCTTGGGCATGCTGCAGGCCAGGCCTCACGGTGTGCCGACCCCCAGTGTGCCATTTTGTCACCCCCCTCAAGGATGCCACCCAGGGCGGACCTCACCCCCTTCCTACGCCCCTGGTTTTCCTCCAAGATTTCCTATTTGGATTTTCAAAGCATAGGGAATCTCCAGCTTTAGGGAGAAGAGGTGACGTGAGAGAAGTTTATAAAATTATGCATAGCATGAAGAATTGGGCAGAGAATAGTTTTTCTCCCTTTCTTAGAACACAGTGAAGCTGAATGTTGGAAGATGCAGGACAGATGAAAAAAAGGCCTTCAAGTCACAGTGCATGGAAACTATGGAGCTCCCTCCCACAGGAGGCAGTGAGGCCACCAAAAGAGGCCTTAAAAGAAGATTACACAAATTCATGGAAAGAGAGGGTCTTTTTAAGATGGCGATGCTCTGCCTCCACACTTGGAGGCAGCAGTGCTTCTGAATAGAAGCTGTTAGAAACCACAGGAGGGGAGAGTTCTGCTGGGTGGGTTTTCTGTTGTCGTAACTGACTGGCCTCTGTGATTAGACTGGATTAGAAGAACCATTGGCCCAATCCAGCAAACTCTCCTTATGATCTGAAAATGTGTGATAGCAGTAGTTGGAGGAGAATGCTACTACAAGGGGGAATTGAGGCATAAGTATTCCACAAGCCACGTATGGAGTGGCCCTCTGACTATAGCCTCCAGGGACCTCTTTCTGGCACGTCTTCCTCTGCAAATTGCTCCTTCTGCCGATGGAACTATAGAGCTGCAAAGCTCCCCCCTTAACGGTGGATTTTTTCTGCCTTGTGACAGACTATGCTCTGGGGAAGGACTGCATCATGCACGGGTACATGCTGAAGCTGGGGAACCCCTTCCTGACTCAGTGGCAGAGACGCTATTTTTACCTCTTTCCAAACCGGCTTGAATGGCGTGGAGAAGGAGAGTCACGGGTGAGTTGGGCAGCTGGGCTGGCAGGGGGAGGGAGCACATGATGTCAGTGGTGGCGGTGGGTGCTCTGCCTCCTCTCCGGTATGCTAAGGCTTGACGGGCCAACGCAGGAGGGGATATGCCAAGCTCCAGGTGCTCCAGGTAATCTTCTTGTTTTCCTGTTTAGGACACCTGGCGCACTTACACAAAAAGACGCAAGCGGGTAAGGCAATGAAACCTGCCTAGCAGCAGTTCCCAAAGCACCGCCCCTACAGGCTGTGAGGAAGTGAATCCAGCTCATGTGAACCCCACATGGCCACCCACAGAGCTGGGAGGCTGGGTGGCTCTCTTGCCCTTCTCCTCTCTTCCCAGTCTGGCTCTGCTGGGCTGGGCTGGCCAAGGCTGGTGGGACTAGCTGCCTGAAACCCCTGGAGAGCACCATTTTGGCTGAACACAGCACTTCTGCTCTTGAGGCTGAAGAATTACCACCCTCTAAGGGAGCTGCCCAAAACAGCTCTAAATTTGGCGCTTTTCTGGGTTACTTTTTTCACCAGGCAGGAAGCGTGCCCAGATGTGTTGTGGGCTCCACTTGTGGCCCTTTTTCGGTTGCAAAAGTGAAGCTCTCCTCCTTGTACTTTCGATTCAGGTGAAGTGTGTCACAGGTCCTTTGCCTTTGGGAACTGCTGCTTTGTAAGGATGACCCCGAGACTTGCCCTGTAGCAGCTGTAGAAGAGAGCATCTTTGTTGCTGCTTTAGGGGAAATCACCAGGGAACATCCCCGCTTCCCTTGCGGCCCCCAGAGCTCCTCTTTTAACTCCTGCTTTTCACAGAACTATGACTGATTTCTTTCCGCATCCTTGGGCCCCATCGAAAATGGTAAAGTATCCATGAAAGGGCTTTGGGACACACACCCATGCTAGTCACAGGAAAAAAGGCCAACACTTTCTCCAGAGGGCAGGATTAGATCTCAGGGGCTGAACATGAGGAAAAGCTGAGCCATTGGAAGACGTTGCCTAGAGGGGTGCTGGGCTGTTCCACCAGCCAGAGGTCTTCTTGCAAAGCCTGTGCAATCATCTGTTGGAGGGGCTCCCTTGCTGAATTTCCTGTATTGAGTAGTGCAGTAGAGTGGACTAGAAGCCTTCGTCTGATCCGACTCTGTTCACTTAAAGTAAATCATTGGGGGGGGGGAGGCCATATTCACTTCCTGTCTGAATACTCATGAACCACCTGGGGTAAAAATGTGTGTGTCTAATCCCTGACCACTGGTCCTGTTAGCTAGGGATGATGAGAGTTGTAATCCCAAAACATCTGGAGGGCCAAGTTTGGCCATGCCTGGTCTACCTCCATAAGGTAGGCATAATTGCCACCCCTTTTCCCTCTCCATAAATATTGTAGAGCCTTCAGTATTCAGCATCTGAGAAATTTTCCAAGCAATGACTTGGGGGTTGGGTAGGGAAGGCAGGAAGAAGTAGCCATTGCTTCTAGGCTCCTTCACCCACCCACCCTGGTCTGCCCTGTGGGAAAAGATTGCCCTGTGGAAGGGAAAAGGCCCACCCTGTTGATTCTCCAGCAGAATCAAATCTCAGCTGACTTGCTGCATGTCCTCTCTCCCACCCCAGGAGAAGACAGGATGGGTGGACAAGAAGCACGCTGGTGACCAGCCCCCCTGCAAAATGCCCTTATCTACTTCTTAGATCTTTCCCATCCAAGTTTGAGGGGGGCACAAGGACTTGGGGTTTGGCATGCATGAACAGCTTTCAGAAAAGTGTAAGAAAGGAAGGGATTTCCCCCCCCCCCACGTAGCATTTTTTAAATGAAGACTTTTGAGGTCCTTTGCTTAACAAAACATCACCTTTTTCTTTGGTTTGACAAAGCCACAAGCCTTGTGATGCTGTGCACAGGTTGTGACATTTATGAGTTGCCTTGTGAGGAAGTGCCACTTCTGTAGAGAGAAGCTAGCTGTAGTGCTGCTAAGATTCCTTCCTTTTCCAAAGTCCCACCTCCCACCCCCCGTAAGCAATTTATGAAAACCCAAGGAAGCTGGATTAGGGTTTTGGCCAGTTTCATTCTCAGGGCTGTGGTAGCAGCTGGGCCTTCAATTCAACCTGTCTTTCCTTTTTGCTTCCTTAGCAAAATTTGCTGACTATGGAACAGATTTTGTCGGTGGAAGAAACTCAGATCAAGGACAAAAAATGCATCTTGCTCAGAATTAAAGGGGGAAAGCAGTTTGTCCTGCAGTGTGAGGTAGGCTGTGTGTCTTTGAGGGATGAGGGGAGGGAGGTCCTGAAGCTTAAATGTCTTTTTAGAGGTGGGGAAGGTTTGGGTTCAAAACCCAAAACTGTTAATGCTTCCCTCCACACACATGAAAATAGCCTCAACCTGGAAGTTGAGCATGTTTTGATTATCTAAGTAAGCCCTTTCAAGTGCTGAGAGCATACCCTCATTGTCCCAGTAATCCTTAACCACCACCACCACCAGTATTATTGGGGAGGTGCTGAAAGCCAGAGCACCCATTTGCTGTGCAGAAGGTCCCAGATTCAGTCTCCAGCCAATTAGAGCTGGGAAGATGACCTCATCCAAAAACTGAGGGAGCTGCTGCCAGATAATACTGAGCTTGGTGGATAATACTGAGCTTGGTGGACCAGTGATCTGCTTTCTGTGCTCCTAAATGTTTCCATTTTGCAGATATGGGAACTGAGACTGATAGAACAGCGTGGTTGCTAAAGCAGTCTGCTGAGTTTATTGGAGTGACAAGGTTTGGGCCTGTGAATTTTTCTAGCTCACATCCGTCGGGATTGTCACGACCTCAGAAGCCATCAGTGATTGAGGCTGCAGCATCAGCTGCTTAGAAGCCAGTCCTATCTGATTTATGGGGCTCCTGCCAGTGCTAAGGGACTGGCAGGAGCCCCATGAATCAGATTCTTCTGCACCAGGGCTTGTAGAACTTGGACACTGGACCTTGCCCTGAGCCTGAGGAATGGAGCACCTCAGCCACTGCCTTGCCTGCTCAGCAGTGCAGGGATGCACAAGGCAAGAACTTATGAAACACAGGGAAAGTGCCCATCCTGAGGCCAGAGGGCTAGCCCTTTAAGAAAGGTGTGGCACCTATGAGAGGTAGGCTGGGAGGCAGAGGCTTGAAAAGCCTCCAAGCTCTCGCTGGAGCAGGTCACTCATCCAGAGCGACCTGCCTTCTGCCTGGAGCTCTTCTGCCACTGCAGGGGAGGGTTTCACTGCTCTGATGTCCACTAGTTCTTTTAGGAGCATGCAGTGGGCATGGAGAAAGCTGGTGGGGCCTTTAAAATAGCAGAACAACAGGCTGGGTGTGCCGCAGCAGCAGTGACTTTGGGCATGTTTCTTCCTTAAATATATTTTGAGCCATTTTAGCACATAAGATACCATTGTTGGCTAATGCAATGCTGCATCCCTCTTGGGTACTGAGAGCACACCTCTTTCTGAACCCAGATGTCCGTAGGAACAAATTTTTCTGTTAAAGTTCTGTGTTTCTGAGGACTGTAAAACTTTTTTGAGAGAGTGATTCCCTCATTTAAGTTTGCTTTAGCCGCCCTCCTAGGAATTCCCGAGACATTTGCTGTCTGGCTTACGAAAGCAGCTTTGTGTCTGCCCCAACTCCTTTGGATCAACCAGTCTTGCACATGCCCCACCACCCTGTGCAATAAAATAGTTGCATGCTTCCACCTGGCCCTTCCACCCCTGGCCCTTTACCTCTTTGAGCATTTGCAAATAGCAACTTTGAACTTGCTGGAGTCAGACTCTTTAGCTCAATAATGCCTACATTGGCTGGCAGTGACACTCTGGGATCTGAGGCACAGAGTTACTTTTTCCCCACTCTTCATTTTACTAGGCATTCCAAGAGTCAGATTAGGGACCTTCTGCAGGTGCTCCACTGAGCTGTGGGCTCCCAACTTCTGGTAATGTTTGTCTCTATCTCTATCAAGAGTCTTTCCTTACAAAACTGTATGAGACAAGTTGTAGTTATCTTGCTGGTACAATGGATTCTGAAGAAAAAACTGATTTTTGTGTGTGTGCATTTGTTTTTCCCCAGAGTGACCCAGAGTTTGTACAATGGAAGAAGGAACTGACCGAAACGTTCACAGAAGCACAGCTGCTCTTACGTCGGGCACCCAAGTTCCTGAATAAATCCCGCTCTGCAGTTGTGGAGCTCTCCAAGCCCCCCCTCAGCCACAGGAACAGCAACGGCCTTTAGGACCCCGGCAAGGAAAGGCTGTGCCATTGCAGGGGATGTCTGTCTGTCATTGCATCGCTGTTAGTTCCTTGCACACTCCCCGGAGTTGGGTGAAGGGCTCAGGGGCAAGTGCTGAGCTCAGAAAATAGTGGCACAGGGACCAAGGCCTCAGAGAAGGCCGATGCAACAACCAGGGGGTGGGGAGGGGAGTTGTTGCCAACAACGGAGCAGACAAAAGAAGTTTCTTGCACTCCCAGGCAGCTTGCACTCCCAACAGGGCAGCCCCCGAAAATGTTGCTTATTTGCAATAAACCTCTTCAGGTGCATACTGTAGACTTGCAATCTGAATGGGCAACTACCTGATTTTCATGACTGCATTTTTATGCCACGGGGCTGTGTGTTGGACGTGTGGAAAGAGTTGCCACCTTCCAGGGTGGACTGACTCCTCCCATGACGTCACCAGTGACTTCCATATGCACATTCTTGTTCTGCTGGCCACCAACAACATGTCTCCTTTTCCCATGTCCTTGGAATGGACTGAACTATGTGTCCTGTGGTTTTAAATGTTTCCTGCTGCTGCTGCTTCTAGGGGAACAAACACTTCGTGCTGGAATGTACTTGACAGCAGATGATGATGAGCTATGGGCAGAAACCGTTTGTTTGTTTGTTTGTTTGTGTGTGTGTGTGCTAGTGTTGTTCAGTTGGGTAAGTGTTTCTCTCTGTGTGCTTTTCCTGGGGTTTTTCTTTTACATATTTTTTACTGCTGGTTCTGTTAGACAGGTTTACGGGGAATGCAAAATCAGCTTCTCTCCATTCCTGGCCAATGGCACTTTCTTTTAAAATTGTTTAAAACAAATCCAATTTTAAGATCCTATTGGATTGGTTTGCAGATGGATGTGGATTCTTTGCTGTCCCAAAGTGTCGCCCTGACAATCTTGTCTTGCAAGGGATGCTGTCAGCCTCAGGCAACTGCAGAGGGAACCAGCAGAAAGGAAGAGAGAGTGACACCTGGGGGGTCATGCAGGGGGTCATGCAGAAATGACTGGAAAAATGACCATTGGCTAACCACCACATTTTCAAATAGTTAATCACTTTTGCAGAATAATATTGGAAGTCCCTTTTTGTTGGACTGGATCTTGAAGGGAGGACATTCTGTAGCATATGATTCTGCATTGATGCTCTCCTCCCCAGGGCTCCATCATTATTTATTGTGTGCATGTTCCTTCCATTGGACAAGTCAAGAGCTTGGTTCATCTTGTATGGTTGGTTGTGCACAACTTCTGCAGCCCAAAGAATTGTGTTCTCCAAGAAAAGCAAGCTAAAGTCCCCCAGTCCTGGAATTTGTCATAGAGCATCACTCTCTGTCCTCTTGCATGTTAAGGAGCTGGGGTGGAGCAGCTTTGAGTGGGCTCCCCATTCATCTGTGATCTAGACACTTTCTCCATGGAATGGAATGCATTTTTTTCCTTTTGTTTGACAAATTGCACTTAAAATTATCTTCATTATCTGCATTTTAATACATTCCAGGTTACAGTTTTTTGAGAGTGCTGCTAAGTCCGTTGCCCTGAACCTCCAAAACTGTCCTCTGGGACACGAATCTTGGGCAACCGATTCACAGGCCAACTCCTGGCTTTTCCCCCCTGTGGAAATGGCACTCTGAGGTTCCAGGCAAGCAACCTTTTGGCTCCATACAATAAGAAGTCCTGAAATGTTTTCTGCCTCTTCTAAGTAGCTTCTGAGTTAAGGAATTTGGAACCACAGCAACCATGGATTAAGGATGTCTGCTGACCATGGTTGCATTTTAGGGTTGCTAAAGTGCCCCTGTGCATTCTTTGGTGCATTCTTTGCACCAAAATTCTTTTAAGTTTTGTTCTCTGTATCCTAAAATTCTTCTCAGATCCTTTGTTTCTTAGAGCATACCTGCAGAGTCCCTGCTAAGAGAAACCGCTGCCTTGGGTTGGTGCATCCTCGGAGCATGCACAGAAAGCCCCTGCCTAGAAGAGGCCACATGACTCCTTGGGGTCCTCTAGTCTGTTTGGCTAGCCCTGAAGCCAAATGTGTCTGGCTGCCTCTGCACATTCCACTTGGACTTCCCCTTCTTTCTTACCTTTGTTAGTTCATTTAGTTCCTTCAGTTAGTTCTACGCCTTCTTAGCATGGCACCCACAGCCTTGTGTTGGCGCTATGTTTCAGACTTATCATTGGAAGTAACAGGGCGTTGCTTTCTTTTTTGGATCCGCTCTTATGAAGGGGATGTGAATTTTAAAAACTGCTGTGCAATGACCTCATTTTTGTAAACATTGAGTAAGCTATTATTTAAAATAGCCTAGGTTTAGATTATTGTTTTTCCAGAGGCAGCTAAAACGCTCTGTAATGTAATAATTCCTATTTTCATTTTAGCAAATTCCCAATAGCAGTAAAAAAAAAGAAGAATATGACCTCATTTGATTTCAGTTCTGCTGTGCTCTAGAATATTCTCAAATTTTTATGGAAGGTTTGTTTTTAATCTGTCTTAGTTCAACTGCTGTGTGTGCAGAGAAGAATCCAAGGGACGCATTTGTTGTATTTAAGTCCTGTTGAAACACAGATGAGCCATGATTTCATATTTCAAAGGGACTCAAATGCCATTCACCTCTCATGGATGGTCGGGGAAAGTATATGAATAACAGGAAGGAAAATGACTGAAATGTTTTGGCATTTCACTACTGGAAACAGTAGTGAAATATATGCGTGGACTTCTGAAAATTGAGACTTATAAAACCCTAAATATATTTTTAGTGGTGATGCTGTTTTAGATTGCACATTGTTTAATTTCTCCTTAAGCTAAATTAAATTTTGGAGACTTCTGTCTCCTCTGCACACCCCAGGAGGGAATTTAAAGCATACATGTAAAAGTGACATGGATGGTGATTAAACTGTTCAGCCCATTGTTGGTGGGCTTGTGGATGGTGATTAAACTGTTCAGCCCATTGTTCCATTTTGGACTTCCTATGCTCTTCAAGGCTTGGCAGTTCATTCAGCAGAGCTGTGGGGGAGGCGAGGAGAAGAGCCTGCAATTGAATCAACACAGCTAAGTGATTGCATCTTTATATAGGAAGATAATTAACCTGTAATAAAGTCAGGAACTTGAAACCATTATAAGGAAATTAGGTAAGTAATTTCCTTCGTAGTTTTTGCAAGCACAAAAAGACATTCTAAGAATCACAAGAACTTCAGAAGACGTTGGAAGTATGTTGAAATAATAATATTATATATTTTTATCTAGTGTTCGTTTGGGAATGAGAATGAATGAATGAGTGAGTGAGATGGTCTTTCACTCTGACCACCTTTCATGCTTTATCACTGGAAGGAAATTTGTTGTGGTTTCTGGTGTATGACCAGACGGTCACCCATCCAGTTTGAATGACATAAAACTGGTCACCAGTACTTGACAATCGTTGAGCTGTGACTGTGTGCAGAGGAGGGGACTGCCCTTGGGGCAATGCTATGGGCCTCCATACTTCCAACATAGGGAGGGAGAATAGGGACAGCTCACACTGTGCACCATGTTGATCTGTTGTGTGAAAAACTCTTAGTCTCCCAATAATCCCTGTGCATGCACTGAACTGCAGTTTGAGTCCTCTGGCTCCAACCCACCCATCCCCACACCACCACCTGTCTCTTTCTCAGGTTGTTGAGACAAGAGACACAAATATCCTGGGAGCTTTTTAAAAGGACCCTTTAAGGGAAGGTAGAATCGGGTGCTCACCCACCCAAAGGGTGCTCTGACTCTGCTTATTTTCTTTTTTTATATCTTCTTATCTTTTAAAAGATTGTGTGCATGTGCAAAGCTGCTATAAATCTTAAGCTGTTGCAAAAGCACTATTCTGACCATGTACCAAGTGGGTGTAAAAAGGAATCTTGTAGTTTTGGCAGGGATGCAACACACTGAGTTTGCTGCAGAGGTGAGTTTTGGAAATCGCAGTGTTACATTTCAAATTTACATTTCAAATTGCAGTGTTAAATTTGAACTGTCCTGTGTGTGGAATCTGTGAAATATGTCCTGTTTGCACCTGGTGCTAGAAAGAGTAAGATCACATCCTGCAAAGAACAGCACTTGAATTAGGATCTGGGCCATTGGTTGCTACCAAACTGCCTCATATGAAAGGTTTTTATGGGGTGGGAGACTGGTGTGTTCTGCTCTCTCGACTGGCTCCTAGTGATGTGTTCAGTATCCGTGAGTGTACACAGTTGCAATCTATATCCCCCCCCCCCCCCCGAGCAACACAATCTTGTTGGAGCCATTTTTGAAGGTATCTACCATCTTGGAGCTATGGTGTATTCATACTCTTCAATAAAAATGGAGGAAGACTGTGCTGTAGACACTAAGGACTTACAGTTGTTTTTAAATAGCAGAGGACCAGTTGACAGTAATATATTTTTAAAAAAATATTGAAGGTATATTATTAACCTAATTAATATAATTTTAAGTAATGGGAGGAAATTAGTCTATATATATTGATAATATATGTATATCCAAAACATCTCCTGTGATTCATAATGGTTTCCCTTTCTGTGTTGCCTGCTGATACAATATTCCATGATGTAAATATTATATGGGCTAAGCACTTTGGAATATTGGAGAATGTTAATACATTTGTTAAATCAATTTTTAATATTTTTGTGTTTTTGTTACTGTACCAGGTTACTTTTATCTAAGGCAGTATTTTTTAAAAAACCAACACCTCAAGAATTCTGTTTTATCTGAGAGGCATTTTTTTGTTATTTATTAAGTCTGCACATTTCTTTCAACTTATTTAATTCCTTGTA
Organism: Podarcis liolepis; assembly: GCF_965112155.1. NCBI lineage: Eukaryota > Metazoa > Chordata > Lepidosauria > Squamata > Lacertidae > Podarcis > Podarcis liolepis. The sequence goes on from NC_139573.1 coordinate 58,616,549, forward strand.
CAATTTCTTCTCCTTTTTGCCTGTGTGTTATTTAAGTGACAGTTACTTGAGTTGGAAACAGCATTATTACAGTTTTCACAAATTAATTCTAGTAATAATAAGTTTGCCATTTTGTCTCTAATAAAAGAAAGAGAGAAAAACAGAGTTGTTTCATTTTGTTTTTCATACCTCCACTGGCCTTTTCCATGAAGACCCAAATGTTCAGTAAGACGTGAGAGTCTCAGGGACCTGCATTCCCCCGTCCCAAAATGGCGCAACACCCAAAGACACATGAGAGCATATTCACCAAAAAACACGGAACGAATGACACAATGCCGTTAGGGTTAGGGTTAGGGCCAGGGCTAGGACTAGAGGGTTAGGGGATTAGGATTAGGATTATGTGAGCCTTATGTGAGGATTATGTGGGTTAGGGCACCTACCTGCTGCTCCGCTGCAAAGCGGCAGTCTACAAATTCACGGAGTTCTACGGCAGCTGTCGCCACGAAACCAACCCTTTATGAAGGTTTTCCCATGGTGGCGGGGAAACTCTGCCAGATATAGATAATAAATAATAAAGAAATTTATTATTATTATTATTATTATTATTATTATTATTATTATTATTATTATTATTATTTAGTGGATGTTTTCCGGATGCCTTTGGCAGGCTTCACGACTACCCCGGGCAGTCTACGCCTCCCCCAGCACCCGGTAGACCGAGCAGCTCCAGCCTCCGCAGCAAGTAGGCCGGAGAGCACTCGTCTCCCCATCCCATTAGACTGGGTAGACCTGGAGGTGCCGGTAGACCGGGAAGGGGTCCTCCAAAGGGGACCAGCAAGCCCGAACCTCGCCAGTGAGTAGACCGGGCAATCATTCCAGTCCCCACTGCTAGGCAGTTCCATCTGGTAGATCAGGGTCACAATGGGGCTAGACCTGGTAACGCCAACCCCTCCACCAGGTAGACCAGCGTCTCCCGGCACTGCAGTAGGTAGACCAGGTAGTTGAGTAGACCAGACAATGCTTCCAGTCCCTTCCCCTCAGGTAGACTGGCTTTTTTGTTGTTCCTGTTTTTATCGTAATAAATGAAAATCTGCCCTTATTCCCTTATACACAAGAGTCCTTATAGAGTCATTTGCAGGTTCTCCATCAATTGGAGAAAGGAACAGAGGCCAACCAGAGAATATACAAAGCTGCTAGTAAGCCTGATCTTTATTGAACTGTTGCAGCAGTGTGCCCCCTTCACACGCAGGAGAAGGAGGACCCAGAACCTAGGTGTGCCCGCCCTTATATTGACATTTTAAATTGCCCGCCCTGGAGTCCAAGACAACCCCCCAGAAACACCTACATCACAGAAAGGGGTTGTCTACAACAGAAATCTGAGTGCGTTGTTTACCAGAAATCTGAGTTGTTAGCAGTTAATGCTTACTTGATTGGATACCCTGGGGAGCCTGGCTAGTCTTTCGTAATGATAAATACTTAGTTCCTGAGCTCACCCTATTCATACACAGACATACCCTTAAGACAGGATTTGTGAAGGAAAAGACAATGGGGAGGCTTTTCCTTTGACTGCAGAGAAAACATTTGGTCAGTTTGGGATCCAAAATGGCTTCATGGGTGTTTTCCTGCGCTGCTTCAGCCATATGGTTGATATATTTATGTACGTGTTTGCCTGGGTACATTTATGAACATTTATTATAAGACCTTATTTTTTTATTTCGCTACTGAGTATTTTGCGTTTGCCCCTTCTGTTTTTGTGCTGTGAACCAGCCAGGGATCTTCAGATGATGTAAACTTTTGAATGTTTTTAAATAGCTCTTTTTAACTTTTTGTTGATCATTTTATCGATATCCGCTCTGAGGGTTTTTCTCATAGTCGAACAGTATATAAATCCTATGAAATGCACAAGAAATAAAGACATTCTTATCTGATCACAATTGCATCCACACACCTATTTCCTCTGCTTAAATTGTGTTCTGTCTTTAATTTGGGAAGTGGGGCAATGAAACGGGAGCTGTTCAGCAGCAGAAAAATCCCTATTTCAGCAGCAGCAGCACTCTGCCTGCTGCCAATCCCATCTTTGCGGCCATGACGGTTAGGCACTTGCTTTTTGCAAAAAGCAAATGTAATAAAAATTAGGGTATATATATATATATATATATATATATATATATATATATATATATATATATATATATAATGTCTGGACACAGGTCCAGTGCCGAGAGCCTTCTGGCGGTTCCCTCACTGCAAGAAGTGAAGTTACAGGGCCTTCTCAGTAGTGGCACCCGCCCTGTGGAACGCCCTCCCATCAGATGTCAAAGAGATAAACAACTACCAGACATTTAGAACAGTGTTTCCCAACCTTTTTTGGGCAAAGGCACACTTGTTTCATGAAAAAAATCTCGAGGCACACCACCATGCCAGATGGGGAAAGGTCACTTTTTACTTAGGTAAAAAAAAATAAAAAAATAGTAACAGCATAGAAGGTAATGGTTATCTCTTTGATGTCTGATGGGAGGGCATTCCACAGGGTGGGCGCCACTACCGAGAAGGCCCTCTGCCTGGTTCCCTGTAACCTCACTTTTCACAGTGAGGGAATTGCCAGAAGGCCCTTGGCACTGGATCTCAGTGTCTGGGCTGAACGATGGTGGCGGAGACGCTACTTCAGGTATACTGGACCGAAACCGCTTAGGGCTTTAAAGGTCAGCACCAACACTTTGAATTGTGCTCGGAAAGGTACTGGGAGCCAATGTAGGTCTTTCAAGACTGTCGTTACGTGGTCTCGGCGGCAGGTAGCAGCGCTCACAGCTTACGGACTGCACCGTGTAACAGGTGTCTGGCCCAGCAGCCTAAGGCGGACAAGCCACTGAAACAGGCATTCAGAATCCATTCATTTCATAAAACCTGCAGGGCTCAATCTCTGTGTTTGTGTATGTGTGTGTTTCTGTTTTGCCCAAGGGTGTGGGGGTGGGAGAGAGCTCTTTAGCATGATGCTTTTAAAACAATTAAATTATCAACTGTCAGAGCTGCTCTCAGATCCTAGCTCACAGAGGATCACGCTAGCCAGCGTTCACTTTATAAAAGTCTTTATTGAGTTACAGTTTCCATTTCCAAGCTGCTGCGTGCAGCTCTACGTCTTATAAGCTAGACCGGCGAAGCTCCGTCTGAGTCTCCGCCCCTTGTACACCAACTTAATACCCTAGCCTTACTCCACCTTTTCCGCCTGACCGTTCTCCTCTGGGTCCCTCTGCCCCCCGTGGTCTCTTCCTTCCTGGACTCTTCTGACGCTGACCCCCCGGACCCTCCTGTCTCCTTGCGTCGGGCTTTAGGACCTGGCTCCCCTTCCGGGCTGCTCACTGCGCCGCCTTCCGGTGCATTTGAACTTGGCGCGCGCGCCCAACCTTCCACTTTCCGCTTGACCGTTTCTTCGCTCTCCGATGGAGGTGTGGCCACTCCTGACTCATGCCCTCCCCCCTGCTGCGAGCTGCCAGAGCTCGATACCTGGCGCCTTTCCTCCCCACTGTGCTCTGTTGGTGACGCTGGCCCCGATTTCCAACTGCTGCCCTCTGAACCCTCTCTGGACCCTTCTTCCTGGGGTGTCCCCCTAAGCTCCCCCCTTGCTCTGGCCACTGGCGCTCCTTTCTGTGAATCTTCTGATTCACTGGACAGGCTCGGAGATCTCGGGTCGTCGTCGTCACTCATCTTTTCTTCGGACTCCTCCCCCTCGCTCTCTGTTTCCTCCCTTGCCCTCGCCTCTGCTCCTGAACCCCTGACATCCATCCCTCCCTCGAAGCCCCCCGTTCCCCCCTCCCCTCCTTCTGGTGCGGGAGCTGGGTGCTGCAGTGTCATGGGGACGAATGCCGGATACAGTTCGCTCCCCTTGGCGGGCCTCCAACTGAAGACTTCCGGTTCTTCCTCCCTGCGCTCGTCGACAACGGTCACCTCCGCTTCCATCTCTGTGCCTCCGTGCTCGAACCCAAGATCCTCCCCGTACATGTCCACGTCCGTCTCCGCCTCAGTCGTTCCCGGGTCCGTCGCTCGACCTGGAACCTCCAGCCACTTCCTGCGCCACTGCTCCTCTGGTCGATCATCCCACCAATACGAGGGTTCTGAGGCAGATCCCGAGGGTGACCCCTCCGGGGAACGTGTGTTCAGTGTCGGTTCCTCGTCCGAGTCAAACCCGTGGAACGTGCTGGCTGAAAGCGTCGGTGTGAAAAGCCAATCGTCGAAAAAGTCCGCTGGCATGGGTCTGTGTGGGAAGAGGGTATGATACTCGTCTTTGAGCAGAGGTTCCTCCAAAGCGTAGCCCGGCACCCAGCTGTTGGCGCTGGCCGGGGTGCCCTCCTTGGCGAGAAGGTATTCAACTCCCTCCTCTCCCCATCTAGAGTCCAAAATCTCTGTGACCTCGTTGATGGGCTCCTCCTGTGGCACTCCCCCTTGCTCGGTTCCCTCTCGGAGCGGACTCGGTGCCGTTCCTGGTTCCTGAAATCTGTGAGGTTTCTTGTAGGGAGTGAGCACCGATCTGTGGAACACCGGATGCATCCTGGATCCCTCCGGAAGCGTCAGCCTGAAGGCCACCGGGTTGACCTGCTCTTCGACTTGGTAGGGTCCTAGTTGTTTATGCCCTAGTTTCTTCTTCGCTAACGACCTGGCCGGCACTGCGTGGGCTGCCAACCAGACCCAGTCTCCCACATGGATCTCTTTGCCAACCCTCCTGTGTTTGTCCGCTTGCACCTTGTATGCGTGTTTAGCCAGCTCCAGGTGCCGCCGAAGCTGATCGTGGACCTCCTGCAACTCCGACGCGAACGCGTCCGCTGTCTGCGGCTCCCCCTCCCCCATTCTTTCCAGTCCCGGGAAGGTTCTGGGGTGCCTTCTGTTGTTGGCGAAGAACGGCGTCACCCCCGTTGACACGTGCTTCGTGTTGTTGTAGGCGAACTCGGCGAGAGGCAGGTAATCCACCCACGTCGCAGGCTGTTGATTCGCATAACATCTCAGGTACTGCTGCATGATGGCATTGACCCGCTCTGCTTGCCCGTTGGTCTGCGGGTGTCTAGCCGAAGCCAGGTTGATCTTGACGTTCAGGAAGCCCATCAGCTTCTGCCAGAAGTTCGAGATGAACTGCCGCCCCCGGTCAGACAGTATAGACCGCGGCAGACCGTGAACCTTGAACACGAGGTCTATGAACAGTTTGGCGGTTTGTTCCGCCGTGGCCACCTTCGCACACGGAATGAAATGCGCCATCTTGGAGAACAAGTCCACCACCACTAGCACTGCCGTCTTGCCCCTCGAGCTGGGCAGATCCGTGACAAAGTCCAGGGCCACTCTTTCCCAAGGTTCGAACGGGGTTTGCAGCGGTTCCAGCAGTCCCGCTGGCGGTCTGTGTACTGGTTTGGCCCTCTGGCAGGTGTCGCACCTCGCCACGTAGTCCACGACTTCCCCTCTCATCCTGGGCCACCAGAAGTCTCTGGCAACTAATTCTATCGTCTTCTCTGTGCCAAAGTGCCCGGCAGTGGGCGCGTCGTGCAACTGCTGCAGTACCTTGGCGCGAAGATCGTCCCCCGGCACGTAGATGGCCGCTTTACGGAGGAGTAATCCATCGCGAACCTGGAACTCGCCGGTCGCCGCCATGCCTCTGTGCGCCTCTGCCATCTTGGCTCGCGCGAAGGAGTCATCCTGCAACGCCTCCAAGTCAACAGTCGCCGAAGCGCACGCCCACGCTGTCGGTGCGAAGATGTGCATGGCCGCCGCTGGCGTCGCCTCCTCGAGGTATTGCGGTTTACGGGAGAGGGCGTCCGCCATGATGTTGGTGTCCCCCGGGACATACTCTATACGGAAGTCGAAGTCCGCAAAGAACTCTGCCCAACATATCTGCCTCTGGTTCAGGAACTGCGCCGTGCGCCAGTGCTCCAGATTCTTGTGGTCCGTGCGGACCTGCACTGTGTGCTTGGCTCCGATGAGGAAGTGCCTCCACGCCTTGAAGGCTGCATGAATGGCCAACAACTCCCTGTCCCAGATGGTGTAGTTCTGTTCTGACTTGGTGAGCTTCCTGGAGTAGAACGCTCCCGGTCTCCAAGCCCCCTGCGGGTCTTGCTGCACCAAAACTGCTCCCACGGCTCTGTCCGAAGCGTCCGTCTCCACCCTCATCAGTCTGCTGGGGTTGACGTGTAGTAACTGCTCCTCCGATGCGAAGAGACACTTGAGTGCCTGAAAGGACTGCTCCGCCTGCTCCGTCCAGATGAACTTCTTCTTCTTGGAGCTGAGCGTGTCTGTGATGGCCGCCGTCTGCATCGCAAACCCCTTGATAAACTTGCGATAGAAGTTCGCAAAGCCGACAAACCGCTGGACCTCCTTCCGGCTGCGCGGACTTTTCCAATCCAAAACCGCGCGAACCTTGGCGCTGTCCATGGCGAGCCCCTTGTCGGACAACCTGTAGCCCAGGAAGTCCACCTCCGACACATCGAACTGGCATTTTTCCAGCTTGGCGTAGAGCCTATGCTGCCGCAGTCTGCTCAGCACTTCCTTGACGTCTCTGTCGTGATCCTGCTGCGATTCAGAAAAGATGAGTATGTCATCCAGGAAACAGACACACTTCTTGTAGAGGAGCCCCGCCAACACGTGATGCATGAAAGCTTGAAAACAGTGGGAGCCATTTTGCAATCCAAAAGGCATAACTCTGTATTCGTAGGTGCCCAGGGGCGTGAACATGGCTGTCTTCCACTCATCGCCTTCCCGCATGCGAATGAGGTTGTATGCCCCTCGCAGGTCCAACTTGGTGAAGACGCGTCCTTTGCGCACCGTCGCGAGGAGGTCGTCGATCCTGGGCATGGGGAAGTCCGATGGCTTGGTCACAGCGTTCAAGGTCCGATAGTCCACTACGAGCCTTTTTTGGGGCGTGTCTTTCTTCTTGACAAAGAATACAGGACTGCCCCCCACTGCCTTGGACTCTCGGATGAAACCGCGCTCCAAATTGTGATCTATGAACTCTTTGAGTTCCTGTAGTTCGTCCTCAGACATGGAATACAGCTTCCCTTTTGGCAACGCCGCCCCTGGCAGGAGGTCAATCCTGCAGTCGTATGGTCTGTGGGGGGGTAGCTTGTCCGCCTCCTTCTCGCAGAAAACCTCCAAAAATTCTGCGTACTTGTGGGGAACTGCTTGCAGCGTCCCTAGCTGCAGCTGTGACTCCTCTTCCTCCCCTTCCTGCCGGGGCAGGATGCAGTGTTCAGCACAATAGGAAGAGCCGAAGGTCAGCTGCCTCTGGTACCAAGCCAGCGTCGGGCTGTGCTTGTCCAGCCAACTCATGCCCAATACAATAGGCGTGTCCGAAAGTTGAGTGACATTGAAGCTAATAACTTCCCTGTGATTCCCAAGTCGCATCACCATTGGTGGCGTTTGCTTCACCACTTGCCCCTCTAGCAGCTCCCTGCCATCCACCGTGTAACACTTCCGGTTCCCTCTAGGAGGCTTCGCTTTCGCTGCTCCCGGTGCTGGGGCTCTGTTTGTTGACTGAGCCCTTGCACCTCCAATCTCCATAGGTTCCACTCCTCCTCCTGGCGGAGGTGTGGATTGCGCACGCGCTGCTTCTCTGGGAACGAAGGAGTAGCCTCTGGCAGGTTCGCGCCCTCCACGCCCTTCGTCCCTGCTCCATGGACGTTCTTCCAGACGCACCCCAACCGCCAGCGCCCTCTGAACGATCTCCTGCGTGCTCCGGGGTCTCTCCCCCCTCGCAATTTCGTCTTTAACCCCTCCGTTCAATCCTTCCCAAAACAGGTCTCTGACTGGAGCCGAATCTCTGTCCCATTCCAGGGCACTGACCAATGAAAAAAGCGGGCATGATACTGCCTTACACTGGCCCTCCATTGCTTCAGTCCATGTACCTCCTTCCGGGCAAGATCCACGTCTATGCTTGATAAAAAGCACCCATCCATCGCTTTAATAAAGGCATCCGCATTCTGGAGCGCCGGATCCTTATCTCTCCACAAATTGCGCAGCCATGCTTTAGCATCTCCATGCAAATGGGACATGATAAACCCCACCTTCTCTTGCTCATCTCTAAAGTCCTTGTCCAGCAGTTGCAGGGCACACTTTATATCTGCTCTAAAGTTGGGGTACTGTTGTAAATTCCCATCGAAGTGAGAGACTAGACCGCCTGTTGGTCTCCCCAACCCAATCCCCTCCGGTCTGGGTGTCAGTTGCCCTTGCTTCGTAAGCATTTCCAACCTGACCTGGAGATCTCTGTAGGCGGCAGCTGTTTCCTCCTCTCTCTTCCTGGATGCAAGTATCTCGGGATTCAGTTGTGTCACTGCTTCTCTGAGATCCGCTATCTGCTGTTCAGCCGTCATCTTGTCTGCCGTTCGTGAGCTCGCTAGTAGGCACCAGCCTTCTCTCCTCTCCGCGAGGCTTTAGATGCCCACAACGTGGGGAAGGAGCTTACTGTCAGAGCTGCTCTCAGATCCTAGCTCACAGAGAAGAAGAAGAAGAAGAGAAGAAGAGTTTGGATTTGATATCCCGCCTTTCACTCCCCTTCAGGAGTCTCAAAGCGGCTAACAATCTCCTTTCCCTTCCTCCCCCACAACAAACACTCTGTGAGGTGAGTGGGGCTGAGAGACTTCACAGAAGTGTGACTGGCCCAAGGTCACCCAGCAGCTGCATGTGGAGGAGCGGAGACGCGAACCCGGTTACCCAGATTACGTGACTACCGCTCTTAACCACTACACCACACTGGCTCTAGGATCACGCTAGCCAGCGATCATTAAGTAAAAGTCTTTATTGAGTTACAGTTTCCATTCTCAAGCTGCTGCGTGCAACTCTACGTCTTATGGGTTAGATCGGCGAAGCTCCGTCTGAGTCTCCGCCCCGTGTACACCAACTTAATATCCTAGCCCTGCTCCACCTTTTCCGCCTGACTGTTCTTCTCTGGGTCCCTCTGCCCCCCGGGGTCTCTTCCTTCCGGGATTCTTCTGACGCTGACCCCCCGGACCCTCCTGTCTCCTTGCGTCGGGCTTTAGGACCTGGCTCCCTTTCCGGGCTGCTCACTGCGCCGCCTTCCGGTGCATTTGAACTTGGCGCGTGCGCCCAACCTTCCACTTTCCGCTTGACCGTTTCTTCGCTCTCCGATGGAGGTGTGGCCACTCCTGACTCATGCCCTCCCCCCTGCTGCGAGCTGCCAGAGCTCGATACCTGGCGCCTTTCCTCCCCACTGCGCTCTGTTGGTGACGCTGGCCCCGATTTCCAACTGCTGCCCTCTGAACCCTCTCTGGACCCTTCTTCCTGGGGTGTCCCCCTAAGCTCCCCCCTTGCTCTGGCCACTGGTGCTCCTTTCTGTGAATCTTCTGATTCACTGGACAGGCTCGGAGATCTCGGGTCGTCGTCGTCACTCATCTTTTCTTCGGACTCCTCCCCCTCGCTCTCTGTTTCCTCCCTTGCCCTCGCCTCTGCTCCTGAACCCCTGACACATGCGCTCTTCCCACACAGGCCCATGCCAGCGGAGTATTTTGACGACTGGCTATTTACGCCCACACTTTCGGACAGCACTTTCCGGGGGTTCTCCTCAGCAGAGGAGACCACGCCAGATTCGAGCCCTCCAAGGGGATCGTGCTCGGGGGTGGACACGGACCGCTCTTACTGGTGGGACGATCAACCAGAAGAGGAGTGGCGCAGGAGGTGGCAAAGGGGGCCTTGGCAGGCAACATTGCCTGAAGTAACAGAGGGAGGGGAGGACATGGATGTGTTGGGGGAGGATCCCGGTTTCGAGCACACATACACTGAACTGGAAGCAGAGGGGATCGACATCGACGAACTGTATCCAGCTTCCACCCCCGCAGCAACGGAGCTCCCGGAACCTGGGCCCAAGCAGCGGGAGGGGGGAAGGGGGGCTTCGAGGGGGGGATGGATGTCAGGGGTTCAGGGACAGAGGCACAGGGGAGGCAGGAGATGGAGAGCGATGGGGATGAATCGCAGGACAGCGAGGAAGAGGATGACAATTACTCAAGGCATTCCATGAGTCTTTCCAGCGAATCAGAGGATTCCCAGAAGGGGGCGCCGGTGGTCAAGGCAAGGGGAGCCCCAGGGGGGACGTGTCAGGAGCAGGGGGCCAGTGGGGGATCCCAAAGTGGCAGCTGGGCGTCTGGACCAGCCTCCCCGCCAGAGTGCAGCGAAGGGGGAGTAGTTTCCAGTGTATCAGGAGAAGCAGCTCCGGCAGCAGAGAGGGAAGGGGGGTCGGAGCAAGCCACACTCCCGGAAGGGGAGGGGAGTAGTGAAGGGAGTGGTGTAACTGTCAAAAGGAAGGTTAGAGGTTGAGCGCGCGCGCCAAGTTCAAATGTGGAGGCGCACGGAAGAACAGGGAGCCCGGAGGAGGAGCCAAGTCCCAAAGCCCGCAGGAGGGAGGGAGAGCAGTCTGGGGATTCCACGGCAGGGGAACCCAGGAGGGGCGAAAGCCCAGCGGGCAGGAAGACCCTGCGGAAAAGGAAAGAAAGGAAGAGGTGGAGCAGCGTAAGCTTATTAAACTGGTGCAGGGGAGGGACCGATTCAGAGGGGACTTCAACGGTCTAAGGCAAAGTGACGTGGGGCTGCACGCCTCGGTTGTGGAACCAATAATGAACTACAATAAACATCCTTGTATATAAGAAGAACTTGGCGTTGGTCTTTTGTGAGCTGAGACCTGAGGCGGCCCTGACAGTTAGGGTTAGGGTAAGGTTCAGAGTTGGTGTTAGGGTTAGGGTTTGGGTTAGGGTTAGGGTTAGGGTTAGGGTGAGGGTGAGGGTGAGGGTTAGGGTTAGGGTTAGGGTTGGGGTTAGGGTTAGGGTTAGGGTTAGGGTTAGGGTAAGGTTCAGAGTTGGTGTTAGGGTTAGGGTTTGGGTTAGGGTTAGGGTGAGGGTTAGGGGTTAGGGTTAGGGTTAGGGTTAGGGTTCGGGTGATTGACCACGGAAAGAACAATCGAAGTTTACTCGTCCTCTTTCTATTGAGATAGAACCGAAACACCTATGCTTGATTTGGGCTAATAAAAAACATGTCACTCTGCGATTTTTGGGTGAGTGTGCATTCTATCCCCTAAAACACCAATTTGAAATAAGCCCAATAAGGGCTTTATCATCTTCTTTTTATGTAGGTGGAACCCAAAAGACCTTTTTGCTTTGGTTGGGGGTGATTCTGGTGCACACCCAAAAAGTACCATGTGAAGTGTAATAAGCCCAATCAAAGCTTATTCGTCTTCTTTCTGCGCATATGGAAGCGAAAATACGGTTGTCAGGGGCTCAGGGACAGAGGCACAGGGGAGAGAGGAAATGGGGAGCAAAGGGGAAGAATCTGAGGGCAGCGTAGGGGAGTATGACAGTGACCCGAGAGATTCCATGAACTTCTCCAGCGAATCAGAAGATTCCCAGAAGGAGGCGCCGATGGTCAGGGCAAGGGGGGT